>NC_092875.1:471119381-471359381 GCF_028372415.1 Notamacropus eugenii
TTGCCATGACTGAGATGTTCTATCAGAGGCAGTGGGACCTTGGGTAAGTGACCCTTGGGATACTTCCTTTGCTGTGGTTCTGCGATTCTAGGAGTATCTATAATTTGTAATACTATACATTGTCTGCTGCTTCTTTTCATGTCTAAGTCAATGTACATTTTCAGAAAGCTTTCTATGGAAGGTTTTGGAAATAAGGAAATTTAAAAAAAAAAGAACCAAGTTAAAGCAGTGCTCGCTTTTCATTTGAATAAACTGGGTTGTTGTTTTTTTTTAACACATTTAGATACACAAGATTCACCGTGATTCTGGAGACAAGTCTCAGACAGGTGAGAACACTGAAGCAAATTTTATACATTGGTGAGCCATAGCAGGTAACCCAATGTAAGTAAGCCAGAATCAGCCTTTATAGTGACTAGTCTCAACTGTCATGCTCAAAGATTAGCCTCTTGAACTTTCTGTGGCTACGTAGTGATAGTATTCCACATGGATAGTGAAGTTCACCATTTGCCCCTTTTGGTAAATGTCTTTGTGCCAACTGTAGCAAGCCTACTTAATGAGATCCATAATTATTCGAGTCTAACAATCCAAGCAAAGCAAATGAAATGGATGAAAAATATATTCTGCCTACATGTAATTTGAATATATTAGACAACCAAATGAGTTGGTTCTTCAGTACATATATCTTAAATTACACTAAAATGGGCAATGAGCTGAATCCATAAATGAAAAAGAGGAAAAGAGCAGGCTCGACTGCATTTGGGAAATTGAGTAGCATTTTTGCTACTCAATTTCCTCCCCAAAACACAAATCCACATTTTAATCACAATATACTTGTGATTAGGCTGCAGAACATGGAATACTGCAACCTTTGAAGAATCAAAACTGCTGCTGACCCAGTGGTCAATAGAGGCATGTATGGTGTGTATCAGTGTGATAAGCAGCATTTTACCAATGATAATTGCAGTCAAGAAATAACGTAAAAGATACCCAGGAAATATATAAGCAGAAAAAGGAAATGGGCATTTAATGAAAGTGATAGGTAACAAGTACAAAATCTAAATGCTACTTTAGAACCCTCAAACTGTTAAAAGACCTACAAGAAGACCTTCAGTGCATTGAATGGATCCTTTATGGGGACTTTATGGGAGAACATTTAAAAGAGACACACAGGGTGAGAAGAGTAAGTGGCCATTTGCCCAGTTGAAGGTAGTATCTCTACCAATGAGATAATAGATTTATGAAAGTCTATATATTTGGACAGGTGCTACAGATAATAATCCAGGCTCTGAATTGAATAAAATGAAAAGGATGAGATAGATTGAATTTGGAAAATTAATACATTGCTTTCAATGATTTCAGGCACTTGGCTCCCAAAAAAGCCTATCACTTTAACACCATTTTTCTTCTGGTAATGCTATCTGACTGTAAGTCATGGGACACTGTAATATCTAAGTAATTAAAATTGCACATGAGCCAAAGTGAAATCTAAAGAAACTTGGTAGGTATATATAGGCAGCAATGCACTGTCCATGGTGACATAATGAAGATCACATGTAAGCAAAAGAGGAGGTAGGTAGTAAGTGGAACCACCTAACAGGCTGCACTGGCTTCCTTAGAAGACAATTTTTATCAAAACAAAAGAAGGCCTCTGACATGCTGGGTAGATAGATGCCCCTACAGAGGATCATGGAAAGACATGGAAAAGAATAATTCAGAGGTATTGTGGACGAGAGGCAGTGCAGACTAGTGGAGAAGACACCCTCACTGAGAATCAAACATGCAGGTGTGAAAGGAGATACACTGGCTTTAAGCATTTTAACAGCATTTCTAAATCACAAACGTTTTCCTAGAATGGAAATTTTACTTTCAAAGAAATAGTGTCCTAGTCATACCCAATATTCTCTGACTGTTAGCTCCACTATTATAAGGAAATAACAGTATCTTTACACAAATAACAATAGTGAGAATATCTTGTGGCTTTGTTACTACTTGAAAAGGACACATTTTACTTTTTCTTAAAGTTATTGTAACAGTATGGCACAGTATTTTATAGTAAAGGAGGCAAGTTTGTAAGTATTCCGAAGACTATATGTGAAATTTCACATGTGAATACACTGAAAACTAATCATTTTTCTCTTCTAATTTGGTTTTCATAGAGTCCCACTCATTTAGATACAAGAACAGGAGGAAAGAATCTATTGATGTTAAATCAATAACATCTCGAAGTAGCGATGGTAAGAAAACTTCCTAATTTATGTTTTTATTTGTTTTCTTAATTGCAAAAAATAAGAGAGGGAAGACATCATGGAAAGCAAGTGATCAGCGCATAAGATAGAGCTAAAATGATACGATGGAAATGGGAAGCTGGCTTTCAAGACACTTCTAAACATATGTTTTGAGGGTTTTTTAAAAATAACTTATAAAGTTTCACAATGTTTTTCTTCTACTTATGCAGATGATGAGAACAGCATGCTGGTCTTGAAGTCCAGAGAGGCCTAGATTCAAATTCTCCCTCTGCTGCTTAATCTAAGCACTTTACAAAAACTATGGATCCTCCTTGTTGGTTTTTGGTTGTTTTTTACTTTGTCTGACTCTTCATGACCCCATTTAGGGTTTTCTTGGCAAAGACTGGAGGGGTTTGCCATTTCCTTCTCTAGTTTACTTGACAGATATGGAAACTGAGGTAAACAGGGTTAAGTGACTTTCCTAGGGTCACACAGCTAGTAAGTATTTGGATTTGAACTCACAAAGATGAGTCTTCCTGACTTCAGTCCAACATTCCATCTCCTGTGCCACCCACCTGCCAAATCTAATGGTTCTGAGGGCAAATCTAATTAGTCAGGAGACTTTAGTATTAGGCTTAGCTCAAGTTATCTTGTAGCTGTATGATAGAAGTATTAGAGAGAGAGAGGAGAAGGAGGAGGAGGAGGAAAGCAAGGAAGGAAAGAAGGAAGGGAAGAAGGAAGGAAGGAAGGAAGGAAGGAAGGAAGGAAGGAAGGAAGGAAGGAAGGAAGGAAGGAAGGAAGGAAGGAAATAGAAGTAGGAGGTGGTTCCAGGGAGACCATGATGAGTTTGGTTTTAGACCCCCTGAGTTTGAAGGGCAAGCTCCTTGAGGGCAGGGGCTGTCTCATTTTTGTCAATATATCCCCAGTATCTGGCCCCAAGCAGACACTTAATAAAGCTGTTGATTGATCCAAGTTGAGATGTTTAGAAATATTAACTAACTCAAGTTCACATATAAAGTACAATATTAAGAAAACTGAGCATAGACTTGGGTCTCCTAATGGCTAGTCGAGTGCTCCATCTTGGTCTGGCCTTCCTTATTGCATAGCAGCAACTTTGCACTGACACAAAGGAAGAGATCCCCTTGTTAGGAACACTCCTTAGGCTGAAATCTGATAAGTTTATGGCATGTGCAAACTGGAACTTTGGCAGCGGCACAGTAGGCTTCCAGGAGGGGGGTTTTTATCATCCTGTCTTGTTTGAAAAGTGGTTCCGTTGGTGGTTCTATTGTGTCCAGATGTCCTTCTATGAATATCATCCATTCTGCATAAATCTAGTCTTCTCTGGCTGGGCTTGTGCAGATGGGGCAGGGTATCTGACCATTCAGGAATAAGCGATGAGTGAATTCAGTTCTTTTTTTAAGAGTAGTCTGGTGGTTCCACAGAAGGCAGAGGGGGGCTTTGAACTGTTCTCAGAGGGGCGTCATCAGGGACAATTCCTGCCTGAAGCTTTCAGATGGCCTCTGTCCCCAGAATTTAGTTCTGTCCTTATGAGTGCATTGTTCTAAAGGACACGTCTTGTCTTGACAGCACCAAGTCTGCAGAATCGTCGTTATCCATCTATGGCAAGGATTCACTCCATGACCATTGAAGCTCCAATCACAAAGGTAAAAAGCTATGGCTATTCCTGGTCTTTAAGCAGAAGCAATCATCTAGCTTGTCTCTCTGTGTGTATATATGTTTATATGTGCATGTATGCACATATATACATATAAGCATAGACATGTGTTTGCATATGTACATATATTATTGAAATGTATATATGTGTATGAGAGTATATGTGTATATGTAGATAGATAGATAGACAGATAGATAGATAGATAGACATATATATATGCATATATATATAACCTGAGGTGGCAGGAGCAACAGTGCAGGTGCATCCCATACTAGAGGTCCTCCACTCTGTGGGAGAGGTAGGGGTGGGAGCATGGCCCAGGCACTGAAGCCACTGGACTGGAGGGCCATGGGTCATGGACCACAGAATCTTGAAGGAGGCAGAGTCACACAGAGCCCAGAGGTAAAGGGGGAGATGTCTGCAGAACATTAAATGAGAACTAACTATATAAGGAACAGCATGGACTCCAATGTCACTGGATTATAGAGTACTCATTGGGGAACAAAATATAAGAAAACTGGGGAAGTAGAAAAAGGCTGTGTTGTACATGGGCTTTAAAAGCTAAATAGAGAATTTTTTAGTTGATTCTGGAGGTAATAGAGAGCAGTTGGGGTTTGTGGAGAGGAATGATGTGGTCAGAAAAGATTCTTGGAAGATCACTTTAGCAGCTGCATAAAACATGGTCTGAAGTAGGAAGGGATGCAAAGAGAGGCATCTGCAGTAGTCCTGGTGGGGCGGGGGTAGAAATGATGAGGGTCTGTATGCTAGGCAGGTGGCTGTGTCAGAGGAGAGAGGAGTGTGTACATGAGAGATGCTGTGAAGGTAGGAATCATAGAACTGGGCAAGAGATATATGGGGTGAGCATAAGCAAGGCATCAAGGATGATAGCTAGGGGACAAGTCTGGGTGGCTGGGAGCATGGTGATGTCCTTGACCCCGTGATGCACAAGTCCACAAGAGGGAAGAGTTGGGAGGTGGGGATGATGAGTTCAGTTTTGGACATGTTGAGTTTAAGATGCATGTGGAACATCAGTTTGAGATATCCATTTAGTAGATGGCGATGCTGAAGGTCAGGAGAAAAGACAGGGAAGAATAAATAGATCTGGGGATCATCAGTATAGCAATGATCATTTAAATATGGGAACTGATAAGCTCATTAAGTAAGATAGTATATAATATGGTAATATGTTTTGCATGATTGATCATATATAATCTAAATCAAATTGCTTACCATCTCAGGGAGTGGGGTGGTGAGGGAGGGAAAGAGAAAATTTGGAACTCAAAATTTTTTTTAAAATTAATATTAAAAATTGTCTTTACATGTAACAGGAAAATTTTTAAATAATTTATTAAAAAGTAAGATAGTGTCTATAAAAATCTCAGTGATCTTAGAACAACATGGAAAGACTTTCATGAAATAATGAAGCGTGAAATGAGCAGAACCAGGAGAATATTGTATACATTAACAGCAACATTGTTTTAAGAATAGCTTTGAGTGACTATTATAAATACTCAAATTAACCATAAAGGACATATGAAGAAAGACACTATCTGCATCCAGAGAAAGAACCAAGAAATAGAAGTATGTATAGAATAATTTTGCATGTATATTTGTGTCTAATGGTAGCCACCTCCCTCTAGGGAAGAGAAAAAAAGAAATCTACATGATAACTTTATTATATATTTAAAAGGAATAACAAGTTGTATATAATAGATTTGCAGTTTCATGTGCAATATTTTTTATTATACAATGTTCTAGAAATGCTTGTTTTATTCCATAAATTAAAAAAAAATTAAGTAAGATAGTATAGAAGGAGAAGAGAATAGGACCAAGGATACCGCCTTGAGGAAGACCTATGGTTAGTGGGCATGACTTGGATGAAGATCCAGCCAAGGAGATTGAGAAGGAGTGAGAGGACAGACAGGTGAGAGGAGAATCAAGAGACAGTAGCGTCATAAAATACATGAAGAGAAAAGAGTGTCAATGAAGAAGGGAGTGATTGTGTCAGAGGCTGCAAAAAAGTCAAGAAGGAGAGGATTGAGAAAAGGCTCTTAGATTTGGCAACGAATACATTCTTGGTAACTGGAGAGAGAAGTTTGAGTTTCATAATATCAGAAGCCAGACTTGAGAGTTAAGAAGCAATTTAGAGGAAAGGAAGTAGAGGCATCAACTGTTGATGACTTTCTCAAGGAGTTTATTCAGAAAAGAGAGGAGAGATTTAGCATTATAGTTAATAGGGATGGATGGATCAAGTGAGGGTTTTCCTTTTTTTAAAGAATGGCAGATACATGATCCTGTTTGTACACAGCAGGGGGGCAGCCAGTAAACAGAGATTAAAGATTAGTGAGTGAGGATGATAGAGGGGACAATCTGTTGAAGAAGACTGGATGCATTGGCATCAAAGGTGAGTGTGAAGGAGTTTGCCTTGGCAAGGAGAAAGGCTACTTCTTTGTGTGGGACAAGGGTAGAAGAGGAGGAGGGGAGGAAGGACATCTGATTGATTGGAGGTGAGAAGGGGAGAAGTAGGAGTTCTTGGAGCATGTCCTCATCTTTTTCAGTGAAGTATGAGAGTTCTTAGCTGAGAGGATGGCGTGGGAAGTTTGAGGAAGAAGGAAAATGTTTGGAATAACCACTATGGTCAGTGGTATAGTAAATCAGTTAGGAAGATATAAAATGATTTCTTTGCTGCAATGAGGGCCTAGTTAGAATCATGCAACATAAATTTGTAGAGGACCCAGTCGTCACAGTTCTGTGCTTTTCTCCAGCTCTGATCAGTAGCGCGTGAATACAACAGAAAGCATCAGACAGCAGCCATCATCCAAGGTCTAAGGATGACAAGGCGTAACAATGACAATAGCATAAAGGGGCAAACATAGAGGTGAACTGGCTCACCATGGAGTCTAGATGGAGAAGAGAGCGCAGCCAGGGAAAGAGTGATGGTCTGGGAAATAATGGAGATGTGAGGAGGACAAAGAACAGGATTAAAGGTTGTAAAGCAAAGGAAAAGATGGAATCCTAATAGCTTAGAGTAAGAACCTCAGAGTTCATGAATATGGAAATGGAATGATAGGAGATCAAGGTTATGACTACCTCTATTGTACAGCTAAGGAGGAGTGAAAAACTGGGCATGGGAAATTAGTAGATTAAGGAACTGGGAAGTTAAGAACATTTGAAGGAGCATTATTTAGTATATTGGAGACCCCATAGTATGAGAGCAGAACTTGGAGTGGAGGGAAAGTTCATTGACCCAGACACTGAGTTCATTGAAGGAGAGTCTCTTAGGAGTCAGTAGATAGCTACCAGAATCTTGATTGGTCCATAAATATGGACTGAATGAACTTCAAAGGAATAAAAAGTACCAAGTGCTGATGGTAGAGGGAGTCTGGAAGTAACAATGGGGAGCAAGGAGTAATGACTCCTTTACTATGACCAGTGAGTTTAAGGGTATGACTGGAAATGCAACTGGTACCGAAAAGGGTGGCCATAGACCATCAGGATGGAGCCAGATCTCAGTGAGTGACAGAAGATGGAAGGAGTGGAAAAAGAAAAAGGTTTAAGATGAAAACAAGTTTGTTAACCATGGAGCTGGCTTTGGAGGCACTGCAGTGGCGTGAATGGGTAGCTCTGGAGTGGTACATTGAGGAGGGGGACTAAGGCTGAGGAGGATGGGTATAAGGGAGTAGACTTAGAATAGGGTTTATACAATAACAGCCAGGGGTTCAGAATCACCAGGATGGTTAAGGATGTAATCAAGTAGTGATACGTTAATCATTAAGGAATGAATTGAGGCTGAAAGGTGATTTTGTTTAAGCCTGGTAACCAACATGCAATAATTTCAGGGAAATACACACTTTTGCCATGATCTGAATGTTGTAATCAATCAATCTCTCTCTCTCTCTCTCTCTCTCTCTCTCTCTCTCTCTCTCTCTCTCTCTCTCTCTCTCTCTCTCTCTCTCTCTCTCTCTCTCTCTCCCCCTCCCTCCCTCCCTCCCTCCCTCTCTTTCTCCCTCCTTTTACCTCTTTCCCCCTCTATCCAGGTCATTAATATAATCAATGCTGCCCAGGAGAATAGCCCAGTAACTGTGGCAGAAGCCTTGGACAGAGTTTTGGAAATTTTACGAACCACAGAACTCTACTCTCCTCAGCTGGGCACTAAAGATGAAGATCCCCACACTAGTGATCTAGTTGGAGGACTGATGACTGTGAGTAATAGTGGAAAATTATATTTTTGGAGAAAAACACAAATTTTACTAAGGCAAATTTTGTCAAAAATTAACTCATGCATTTTGTAGACTTTCCAGCACTGTAAATATCTCAAGAATTGTTCGCATTATTGTAGGCAGCTAATGCCATGATACACAAGAGTACTGGATCTGGAGTCAGGAAGACCTAAGTTCAAATCTGTCCTCAGACTCTTGTCAGCAAGGTGACCCTGGAAAAGTCATTTAACCTCTTTCTTCCTCAGTTTCCTCAACTGTAAGATGAGGATAATAATACCTTCTGTCTCTCAGGGTTGTTGTGAAGGTTAAAGGAAAAAATAAGAAAAGCTTTGCCCGGTGATTGGCACACAGCAGGTGCTGTATAAATGCTTATTTCTTCCCCTTTCCCATTCTATAGGAATGGTTATCATTACTGATAACCTTATTTCTATTATTGTGGTTCTGTAGCAGCATGGTAGCAATAATGACTGGGGTATAAGGAGAAGACCATGACATCACTGAGGACGTGTATGGCTGGTTAAAGATGTGGGTTGGTTAGGAATAAGAAAACGAACGGGGCAGCGAGGTGACACAGTGGATGGACCACTGGCTCTGGAGTCAGGAGGACCTGAGTTCAAATCTGGCCTCAGATACTTACTAGCCTTGACCTTGGGCGAGACATTTAAACTCAATGGCCTAAAAAATGAATAAAGAATAACAATCTTATTTAAGGTATGATTTAAGATTTACAAAGTATTGTAGTGAGAATCTGAAAGAAACCAACAGAGGGGCAGCTCAAGTACATACTGGAATCTGCCAGAATTGGGGTGGGGGGATCCAGAGTCGTAGCTAGAGGAACTTTGGAGGGTTTATGGAGAAATATGAACAAAAGTCATTCTGTGTCAGTCGAGAAAATACTTTCACTGATAAAATCAGGGTGCCATTTTGATTGCATGGTCGTCTTGATTCTACTTATTTTCAGTTCATTTCAAAGATCAAGGGCAGTTGCCTTTGACCATCCTGTGGCTACTGCTCGGATCCAGTCCTGGCCTCTCCCTTGGTATTCTCAGGTACCAAAAAGCATCCTTTCTGGTGCTCTGGGATGGAGTGTCCAGGGAGGAGAGATGGCCTAAAAGAAGAGGGTTGTGTAACAAGAATACTTGCTCAGTCAATCCTTGCTGTTAACAGCATCTTTCTTTATTCCAGGATGGCTTGAGAAGGTTGTCAGGGAATGAGTACGTGTTTTCTAAGAGTAAGTTTTCATCTAACTTGTGCCTCATTTCACTTGATATTTCCAGCTTCCTTCAGGTCATGTGCTAACCCACCATATATGACGTATTATTTGTATTGATTTTTTAATAGAGAAGGATGAACTGATCCTTTTCTACTGGTGAAGTCAGGGAACATACATGTGCCATCAATAATATTAAAAATTCTGCATATATTTGGTATTTTGGGGAGTCCCAGTAACATTTCATCTTGTATTAAAAAGTCCAGGATTTCCACCTTTTATCTAATTGGAGAAGAAGAGGCTTTGTTCCATTTGTAGTTTACTATAGGTCATTTAGTCAGGGCTTTACTTTTTAAAATGAATAAATTAAAATGACTTTTTACTTCATCCCAGCTGAGTATGTGTTAGAACTGCCTCTGGGTCCTTGGTTTGTAACTGGGTCTTCTAATTAAGATCATTGATCTGAAAAATGTCAAAATTACAAATTCAGAAAGGACAGATTTCTCTTTGTTATATGGATTTAATAAGTCAGCTAGGCTGACCTCGATGCTTTAAATATCACAGCTTAATAATATAGAAAAGGAGTTCCTGAAATTAAAATTTTGTACTTTGGGGATCCTGAAGAGGCTTTTTTAAAAATTAGAGATAATAAAAATAGGAGTAAATACTCTATGACCCTCTCAGCTTCCAAGGCCATAATTAACATTCCTTTTCTGTCCTCCCCCTTCTATCTCCACTCTTAAGCCTATGGTTCTCATCCAAGTTCTCATCCCCTTCACCTAGGCTATGCCGGAAGTCTTGATTATGTCTCCCTGGCTCTGGTCTCTCCTCTTTCTAATACATCCTCCATAGGTGCCCAAGTGCTTTTCCTAAATCATCAGTGTGAATGTATCATTCCCCTGCTCAAAAAAACTTCATTAGAAGTTACCTCTGAAACAAAATACAAAACCTCTTTGGGGCATTTTCCATCTTTCACAGTCTGGCTCCAACTATCCTTCTAGACTAATTTCACATTTCTACCCTTCATCATACAATATATTTCCAGTCAAACTGACCTACACACTTTTTCCCCATATGTGTTATTCTATCTCCTTCTTTGCCTTTGCTATCAACCATGCCTGGAGACCTGGGCAACTAGGTCCTGGGCCCTGAGTTAGAGAACCTGAGTAAAAACTGGGCCTGAGACACTTGGCTGTGTGACCCTGGACAAGTCACCAAATCCTGTTTGCCTCAGTTTCCTCATCCATAGAATGAGAAGAGAGAGAGAAGAAAAATGAGAAGAAAATGGCAAAGCACTCCAGTGTCTTTGCCAAGAAAACCCAAATGGGTCACAAAGAGTCAGACCTGACTGAAACAACAGAACAACACATTAGCTCCTTCCGAGGCTTGTCTCAAGTGCTACTTCCTACAAGAGGCCTCTGTCGATTGCCTTGGATACTCATACTCAATCTTCTCTCCACTTCCCAAAATTTCTTTGTATATATCTTGCATTTACTCCTCTGTGTACATGTTGTTTTCCCTCCCGTCCTTCCATTCACCTCTCCCTCCCTCCCCAGTCATATATAAGCTACTTGAGGCTGAAAGGATTGCTGTATTTTCGTCTTTGTACTCTCAGTTCCCAGTATAGTGTTAACCCTGATCAGCAGTAGATGTTAAATAGTGTTTGCTGAATTCAATTAAATTGTTCCTACAGACATGCACCACAGTCACAGTCATCTTTCACTGCCTATCACGATCAATGATGTTCCACCCTGTATTGCACAATTACTTGATAATGAAGAAAGCTGGGACTTCAACATCTTTGAATTAGAAGCTGTCACACATAAAAGGTACTGGGCTCCTCTGGGCACATGTAGGGTCAGGGGTTGGAGGTGCAGGTTCCCCTAGTTTTAAATTTGGGAGTTCAAAAGTCAAAGTCAGGCTTCAGTGCCTTTGCCTTTTCAGCAGAGAATGAGAGGAGGCATAAAATGAGCACATAGGCTCTGTCACTGAGCATGACCCTTTGTGGAGAAATAACCCTAGGGGACCAAGCATGGGATATGGTTGATTGGAACTCAAGAATGAAGTAATGTGGCTAAGTTTCATTCCAAGATCTCCTGGGATAATTTATTACTGCCAGTACATCAGGAATGTACTAGACAGGTATAAATATCAAGACTGAGCTAAACTCCAAATTTGTTAAAGCAACAAATGACTTAACTGAATTTATGGGCTCAAGGAACAAGAAAATAGCTTTAGATTTGAGTGGTATGGCTTACATGTGGTCCCACTTGAAGGCCAAGAGAAGAGGGAGATGACCACTCAAGATCATTTTCTAGCCCAAGAATCCTGTGAAAAAGGAATATTCCTTTCCAAAGGTGTTGGGCTGGGGCTCACAGACCTTTTGTTAAAGCCGCTGAAAAATAATTTTGGAATCCTAGTGATTCTAAATCATATGCGATTTCAGATCTATCGCTCTCTCTGTTTGGAAGCACTTTTGATGTACAGATCAAGGAGGGAACAAGGAGAGAAATCCAAAGACTTGCGATTTGTCATGGTTATTAAAGCTTCTGATGAACTGGAGATAACCCAGTAATGTTTTGGGTTGACTGCCATAATGCATCTATTTAGGAATCAGTACTGGATTTAAAGGAGAGACTGCCAAGAAAGTTCTTCGTATTTTCCAAAGATGATTTTTACCTTCTGGCCGTATGAAACTGGATGGTGGGTTGGGGTGGGGGTGGAAGGAGCTGTTAGGGCAACAGAAAAATGGCATTGTCCCTTCCTTATCAGTAAAAGAGAATAAGAACTTGGCAAGGGAATGAAATGAGTCAGAATTTTTTTTTCGTCTAATTTCTCCAGACCATTGGTTTACCTGGGGTTAAAAGTCTTTGCCCGCTTTGGGGTCTGTGAGTTTTTGAACTGTTCAGAAGCCACTCTCCGGGCCTGGCTGCAGGTGATTGAAGCCAACTACCATTCTTCGAACTCATACCACAACTCCACCCACGCTGCAGACGTCCTGCATGCTACAGCATTTTTCCTTGGAAAAGAAAGAGTGAAGGTAAAATTGTCGTAGAGCGACCACTATGATTATACCTAGACATATATATGTATATATACATGCATATATGTATATATGTGCATATATGCATACATACACACATGCATATACACATGCATATGTATATACGTATATGCACACATATACATATATACACAAATATATACACATATACATATATACACATATGTGTATATATACACATATACATATATATACGTACTCTGCCTTAGTTAATATCTGAGAGAGACTGGTTTACTATCAGCAGGAATTTAACTCAATGATTCGTCTTGCCAACAGTTTACTAAATTAGCTACTTGGGCTTATAGAAGTAGGGAGAAGGGGTGTCCCAGGCACTATGCCAAGTACCTTTAAAAATAATGAAGAGCAAAATGAGCAGATCGCAGAAAACATTGTACACAGTAACAGCAGTATTGTTCCAAGAACAACTTTGAGGGAATGTTATCTTGACTATTATAAATGCCCAAATTAACTACAAAGGACATATGAAAGAAAACGCTATCTGCATGCATAGAAAGAACTGATAAATAGAAGTATGTATAGAATGATTTCACACACACACACGCACGCGCACGCACACACGCATATTTGTGTCTAATGGGAGCCATCTCTGGGGGGACAGGGAAAAAAGAAATTTACATGATAACTGTATTATTATATGGTAAAAAAAGAACATCAAGTTGTACGTAACAGATTTGCAGTTTCAGGTACAATCACCTCTTTTTATTATACTGTTATGGAAAAGCTTTTTTTATTCCATAAATTAAAAATCAAATAAATAAAAACTTAAAAATAAAATGAAAAACATATACTAAAAATAAAACAAATACTATCTGATTTGATCCTCACAAAAGCTCTGTGAAGTAGGTGCTATTTCTATCCTCACTTTACAATTAGGAAACTGAGGCAAAGAAAAGTTAAATAATTTGCCAAGGGTCAAACAGCTAGTATGAGTTAAAATTGTATTATAATTGACCATCTATGTACATATTTTGTATATTATATTGTGATGTTATGGTATAGTATGATGTGTTATGTTATATTGCCATGTATTATGTTTTATTATTTTATATTTTATTATATTATACAAATCTGTCGGACTTGTAGGTAAATTCACACTTCCCTCGCAAAAAATGAACATTACTATCTCGCCCTCATTTTCACCACCTTCCACAAATTTTTGCAAGCCTGGAACACTTTGACCCTAACAGTTGTTCTACACACAGGTCACCCTCTTAGAGACTGTGCTGGTCTGTCTTTCTTATATATTTTTTCTCTTCTCACTTTTTCTTTCATTCTTTCTCCCTCTTTCACTTCCTCCTTTGTCGATGTCTAACTAGTGCTCAGTGTGAGGTTTGACTGACTTTTTTAGAAACTCAGTTGGTTTTGGTGATGCAATTTCTTTCTTCTTTTCACACATGCATAAGTTAATCTATACATTTAAAACAACCTCTGCCTCTGTGGCCGATGCATGTGTACACAATCAATATCCATCAGATCCGTTTATGGCATTAGTGTTGGAGGACCAGGCTACTAATGCTGTGCCAAGTTATCGTATGTGTTTGTTCAGTTTCAAGAGACATAATTTCAATGCTAAATTGAATTAATAAATATTTGTTAAGAAACTACTTTGTCCTAGGCACTGTGCTAAGTGATAGACATAAAAGGGAAATGAGGTGAACTACCCTCAAGGAGCTTTCATTCATCTGGAGGCATTTGACCCAAAGGGCAGCGAGAGGGACAGTAGATAGAGCCCTGGGCTTGAAATCAGGAAGTTCAAATCCAGCCTCAGACATTACTATCCTTGTGACCCTGGACAAGTCACTTAACCACGTTTGCCTCAGTTTCCTCATCTGTAAAATGAGCTGGAGAAGGACATGGCAAACCACCCAGTATCTTTGCCAAGAAAACCTAAATGGGGTCGTGAAGAGTCAGACGTAACTGAAATGATTGAACAACAGTAAGGTTTCAGAGCAGCCCCTCAGCGTTTTACTCTATTTGTGTCGACATATTCGTAAGTTATAAGTATATAAGACACTCACATGTATTTCTGCCTCATCTCCTCTACTTCTTAGAATCCTTAACTTCCTTTAAGGCTCAGCTCAAGGACCACTTCCTATGGGAAGTTTTTTGATCTCCCAGGTTTTTAGTGCTCTCTCTTCCCTCATATTATCTTGTACTTACTTACCTATTTATACCTTTTTGGCCTTCAGTGCTAGTTAATGGCTACCTTTTATATAAGGCTTTCAGGTTTGTAAAGTGTCTCATTTTATCCACCCCCAAATCCTGGGAGCTAGGCAAAATGCTATTGTGATCACGATTTTATATTTGAGGAAACTGAGGCTGGGAGAGGTTCAGAGACATGCCCAGGGTCACATGGATAGTACCTGAAGTTAGATTTGAACTCGAGTCTTCCTGACTCCAGGTCTACTGTACCACCCACTGCCTCAGTAGAACCAGTGAAAGCAGAGACTGTTTTTTTTTTCCTTTTTGTCCTTGTCTGTTGTTAACTTGTTTTAGTGTCTGATTCTTCATGACCCCATTTGGGATTTTCTTGGCAAAGATGCTGGAGTGGTTTGCCATTTCCTTTTCCAGATCATTTTACAGATGAGGAAACTGAGGCAAACAGAGTGAAGTGACTTGCCCAGAGTCACACAGCTAGTACGTAGCCAAGGCCTGATTTGAACTTAGGTCTTCCTGACTCCAGGCCTGGCACTGTATCACCGTGCCACCTAGATGCCCCTACTGCCTAGGACAGAGTATCAGTTAATTAACAAATCAATCAACCAATTTTTATTAAGCTATACCAGGTTATACCAGGTATATGTTACATGTTATATGTTATACCAGGTGCTAGGGGTACAAGTATCAAAAGATAAAATAATGCCTCCTTGAAAGGGGAGGCAAATCTGTGTCTATAACTACTTCTACATCTATATCTGTACATTAGAAATAGAAAGTGAATAAATCCAAATAATTACAGACAAATTAAAGAGGAGAAGGTATTAGCAGTTGACAGAATCAGGAAAGGCTTCATGCAGAAGATAGTGTGCGAGCTGCATGGTAAAGTAAGTGAGGAAGGCTACAAGGCAGAGGTAGAGAGGAAGTACATTCCAGGCACATGAAAAAGCACATACATGTTGAATGTGTATACACACATGTACATATACATGTGTATACGTATGTATATGTGTATGGGGGCATCCGTGCACATGCGCATGCACAATGTATAAAATCAGACAAAGCATTGATCAGGGCACTCTTGATCATTTGACTCCCCTCACTTAACTTGAAGAAACAACAGAATGTAAAACTCAAGAAAGAACACCAAAGGTGGACTCTCCCAGCAGGCTTTGAGTGACTCATTTGCATATAAAGGGGTCAGGAAGGTAGTCTAGGATTGACTTGGGTGAATGGGAGGGACTGAGAGTTTTAAAAGTAGAAGAACCAGCTTGACTCATAACCAAACTTCTGATATAGTTGAGAAAAGAGTTAGGTATGGAGCAAAAATGTAATTCCTGAGTTCGCTCTTTACCTTTTCCTTTGTACCTCCTGGGACGGGGATGGGAGGGGCAAGGAGAAAGGGAAGGTATTGATCTCCTCACCTCTGTGTGCAGTGCTATCTTGCAGCAGAAGGAAGGACGTGGTAGTGTCCAGGGGAGCTGCAGACCTGAGGGGTAGAGAACACTGGCAAAGTGCTGCAAGGTGGGAAGAGCAGGGATTTCTCTCTCCTCCTTACATCACAAATGGTATCTTGTAGCAGACACATGTAGCAGCATGCAGTGGAGCAGAGTGTTCAGCCACAGAGATGAGCCAAGTCAATTGGGCAGGAGTCAAGACTGTTGCTTACAGCTGGAATCTTGCTCAGGAAATGGGAGGATTCAACTGAGACCCCTGCTGGTCCTAGAGTGTGGGTTCCAGTTCTTATCAAAAGAGTATAGTAGTACCCTGGGCTAAGATTTCAAACAGTAGAGATTGTAGCCAACCATCTGTTGGTCATAAGGTATGGTTTCTGGTTCTTTTAAAAAATATAGCAGCCCTTTTGGCCAGTATTTCAGCTGAGCTTGAAGCTAGCAATCACAGTCAGGCATTGGAGCTCTGTGCCCTACCCAGGAACTGGCCCAGAAAAGCCTCCGTCTTCTGCCAAGAGAATCATGAAGACACCATAACAACAGACGGAGAGGCAGCGAGGTGGCCCAGATGACGGAGCACTGGCTCTAGAGTCAGGAAGAACCAGGTTCCAGTATGGCTTTAAACACTGACTGTGGGACCCTGGGCAAGGCACTTAATTGCTGCCTGCCTCAGTGATGGGGATAATAATGGTGACAACTTTCCAGGATTATTATGAGGACCAAATGAGATCTTTGTAACGGGCTTAGCACAGTGCCTGGCACTTAGTAGGTACTTAATAAATAAATCCTTGTTTCCTTCCTTCCCTCCTTGGAGGCACTGGGGAATCTACCTTGGTCACTTGAGTTCCCTTTGGGTGTGCCTCTCCATTTCTGAACTCCATGAGCACTCACTCTCCTCATTATCACAATATGTCTGTAGAAGAGTATGCTTCAGGCTTAGTGGAGAGATATTTTGTTGCTACTTGCTTCCTATTATACCATTTTGATAAATGCTTTTGACTTGAGATAATTTTTCCTCTGGCTGACCAGAGAAAAGATACTGGTGGGGGCTCATGAGCTAAAGTTTTGAGAGTGCAGAGAGAGAGAGAGATTAAGCAGGTTACCCACTGCCAGATGAAAATAGAATGCAGGTGATCAGCTCCTGATTCAGTGAGGATAGGTATAGAACCAGTCATTTTTAGCCTTTGAAAAGTGACTTTGATGTGCCTTCGTCTAAGCAAAGCCAAGCTATGAAAATGCAGATTTACAAACTGCTTAAATGGGAGTAGGAGAGAAGAGAGGGGATGAAAAGATTCAACAAGAAACAACCCCTGAAGTTAGACGTGCACCCAAAGGTGTATACAATTTCCAAAAATCCAGTTTACAGATAATTTTATAGCAATACATCTGTGGCATAAAGTAGACTACACTTACGCTTTCAAAGGCACAGCGAGTCTCTGCCAAGCTGTGACCGCAGCACATCAGGACGGGGGCTGGGAAGTCCCTTCAGGGCAGGGACCATCTTTTGTCTCTTTGTGTGTCCCTAGCACTTAGCACAGTACCTGGCACATAGTAGGTGCTTGATAAATCTTTTTGATTCATTGGACATCATATTTTTAACCCTCTCATTTTATAGATGAGGAAATTGAGACCTAGAAAAAGGAAAAGACAGGTTTCTTAAATCCCAGCCAAGGCCCTTATCCCATAGTGCCCCATCCTTTTGCCTTCTCTTGACTGGCCCCAATTCCTGAAGCCATGAGAAATTCTTGTACTGGCCTCCTTCAACATTTGACAGAAGGACATTCAGGAAGCTCGTTCCTGAGTCCTGCCTGGAAGCTTGGAACCATTTAACCTTCCCTCCCTCCTGTCTTGGGAATGAAATTAATATCATAATTCCATTATCAGTCATTCAGTTGTAACACAATCAACAAGCATTTTGTCAGTGCTTTCTATTATGCCAGGTACCATGTTGGCTACTAGGGATATGAAGGTTAAAAAAATTAAATAGTGTCTGCCCTTCAAGGAATTTGGTATGTGCATTTCTTACCATAACTTATGGACATACAGATTTTGTAAGCCATTTCCCCCTCATTAACTTCTGCCACCCCCATGCAAAACAAAGGAACATAGCAGCTTATACAGATATAAAAATAACTGTGTTCAGTTTTGGGGGGTTGTTTATTTTCTTTTTGTTTTAGTGCCCAAGTGATAAAAATAGGTATTTATCTGAACAAGTGATTGGTTATCTGAAAAATCTCCTTTTAAGGTGAAGACTTGCCAGCTTTCTCTCAATGTGGTCAAAACCCATTTCCTACTTTTAAAGAAGGAAAGGAGCAGGGCATGTATGATTATTCTTAGAACAACTCTGCCCCTTCCTTGATGCTTCCCACATCAAAAGGGCATGGATAGAATAAGTCCACTTAGAGTTTTAAGGGTTTTCTCCCTCTGCCACTCCCTCCCTAGAGCTCCAAGAAAGGCTTTCCATATTCTAAGGATGCTAATGAAATAATCTTGCCTTCTCTGCCCTACCTCCCACCCACTGCATAAGAGAGAATGTCTCAGAGTGTACTCTGAGGACCAGTTGCACATTATTATTTCTGGAGCAACCAGCATCATGTTTTCACTTTACCAAAGTTCTGTCTTCATTGTGTTTCTGGTTGGTGTCTAGTAAAGAAAAACACTGGCCCCTGTCATTTTCCTCTGGCTTCTCACCTTAGTTACCCGAGTCGGTTTTGTTCAGAAGTTCTACCTAGATTAGTCTTCAATGCCAAGAAGAATGAGCATATTGCCAGAGCTCCCCCTGGTGCCTCATTTGGGCATGGTGGTTTCATCAATAGGCTGGAATCAGCCTAGTTTCAGAAGGATTAGACTGGATGAAACTTTGTGCTCAGCTCTGCCACTGGTTTTCCATATGTGTGACTTGGGCATGTGACAGCTCTCTGCTAAACCAGATATGAAAGGGGCCAGTTAGATCCATCCTTGATCCACCAAAATCCTCTGTAGGAGAGGAATAAGTGATATCAAGTAGAAGTTGGATAAGTACATGGTCAGAGAAACTGTAGAGGGAATTCCTGCTGAGGTATGAGTTAGACCAGATGACCTCTGCATTCCAATCCAACCTTGAAATTCCAGGATTCTAGGATTTCAAGTATCTGATATTCTCCTGTTCTCTCAGGCTAGTATTTCTGTCTAGCACTACTAATCATTTCTACCTTGTTAGGGTTGGAAATAAATACCACTTCTTTTGATATTTCAGTGGGTCTCCGACTGTAAGCAGCTCTTGCACTAATGCAAGTCACAATCCCTCCATTTCTTCTCAAACTGTCTGATTCTTGTCCATGTCAAGAAATCACGTTCATCCATCATTTATTAAGTGCTTATGATGTACCTGGTGCTGTGCTAGATGTTGAAGGTACAAAAACAAAAAATGAAATTGTCCCTATCTTTGAGGGGCTAACACTCTGGCAGGGTAGACCGTAGGTGTAAATAAAACTATATACCCAAACCATATACCAGTGCATTATTCAAATTTGCACTCTATATCTCCATTACACTATAATCCATTACCATATTTTACATAATTATAACTTTGAATTCAAATACATATGATCATTGCAGAGAATTCATTATTTGCACTAATCAGGACTTAATTGTATTTACAAAGGAAAAAAGGGTAAGGATATGCGTGAAATGGAGTGAGGGGGAGGAGAGACACTAGCGACTGAGGGAATCAGGAAATGCCTCATCTAATAGGTAGCACTTGAGCGGAGCTTTTAAGGAAACTAACTGGATTCTAAAACATGGAAGTGAGAAGGGAGTGATTCCAGGTATGGGAAGGGTCTTGGACCTACAAACCCACTAAGACAGAAGGTAGAAGGTTTTATGTGCAGAGCTGCAGGAAGACCAATGGAAAGTAGATTGGGAAAAGGTTGTGAAGAGATAGGAAAGAAAGAAAAGGGACAGCTGGGTGGCTCTGTGGATGGAGCACCAGCCCTGGAGTCAGAAGGACCTGAGTTCACATCTGACCTCAGACACTTACTAGCTGTGCATGACCCTGGGCAAGTCACTTAACCCATGTTTATTGAGCAGGGGAGTGACATGGTTCATCCTGTGCTTTAGGAATATCCTTTTGGCAGCTCTTTGGCTAATGGATTGGAGGAGAGAGGCCAGAGATGGGGAAAGATAAAAGAATCAAGTAGATTTAGCAAGTAGTTGGAGATGGGAGAAGGAAAGGACAGTAAGAAGTTGAGGACACTCTAAGGCTGCAAAATTGCATCACTGAAAGGATGATAGTGTCCTTACTAGAAATGCCATTCCTTTAAGGCCTCTGTAGAGATTCCTCCCAACCTGAGGGAGATCTTCCTCTGGTTCTCTTAACTTAATTTCTGAAACAAGGAAAACAGATCAGACCTAAGGACCAGTGTGGAAAACATGAGTGTCCTGGCTTCAGCCAGGATCATGAGACAACACTGCTAAAGCAAACGTCATGATTTCTGTGGGGGTGTTTGGTTGTTGTTGAGCTGAGCCATCTTTGTGAAGCAGTCTGCATTCCTCAGCCAGACAGGGAACTCTCAATCTTGCTTGCTGGGGGAGGAATAAGAATAGGGACCATTCAGAATGAACCATCATTCAAAAAAGGAGTTTGTCTTTGACTTTTGGAAGAGACTGGGCCATGGAGAGGGCTGTCCCATAGGAGATTGCTTTTCCAATTATGCTTTATTTTTTTTGAATGTACAATGGATAGGTAGTTGAAACAGGTACTAGGTGCGTGCAGGGTACCCATGGGATTTGCTTGTGCATTCATTCAGCAAACATAAAGGGCCTAATGTCTAGAAGAAGATAGTGAGGGGCAATCCAGGAATTGAAAATTTTCCTTTGAATAATGTACAATATCAGTTATCTGATTTAGGCAAGACTTAACTGGACCTGAACTTACAAAGCAGATATGATTTAGTGCATAAAACAGGATCAGAGAACCCAGGTTCAAATCCATCCACCTCTGGCGTTTACTAGTTGTGTGATCTCTGGCAAGTTACCTAACCCTGCTGGACCTTTTTCCTCATTTGTAAATATAAGGGATTGCATTGAGATGACCTTGTAAGGTCCCTTCCAATTTATAATCCTAGAAATATCTCTGTTCCCCAGAGGTAAAAGATAAAAATTACCACTAACCTGTCTAACTGCCCTCTGCCTCTGAGGGGGTGGGCTTTGTTCTTTGGTGAGTCATACCCCGTTTCTTACCCCCCCCAGGGAAGCCTGGATCACCTGGATGAAGTGGCTGCGTTGATAGCTGCCACAGTCCATGACGTGGATCACCCCGGGAGGACCAACTCTTTCCTGTGCAATGCGGGCAGCGAGCTAGCTGTACTCTACAATGACACAGCCGTCCTAGAGAGCCACCACACTGCCCTGGCTTTCCAGCTCACCGCCAAGGACAACAAATGCAACATTTTCAAGAACATTGACAGGTGTGTTACATTTGGGCTTTGGGGCATTTGAAGTGTGAATAAGCTGTTCTCAACTCAACCCCAAGTCACCCACTCTTCCCTTGAGAAGGATCAGCTTAAGAGAGCTGGAAGAAAATAGGACTAATATGGGAATGGGTTTTTCGTGACCACACATGTAGAACCTCTCTCTAATTTCACGCCTTCTCAACGAGGAAGAAGGGAGAGAAGGAGAGAATTTGGAATCCAAAATTAAAAAAATAAATGTTAAAAATTGTGTTTGCATGTCATTGGGGGAAAATATTAAATTTTTTAAAAAGAAAAGAACCGAAAAAAGAGAGTATGAGAATATAATCATCAGTGGTAATGGGGATTATCATTTGTTTTCTATGATTGCGCTCGTAGAATTCTTATTTTAAATTTTCTTCATTTTATGAACTTGACAAACACTAATGTTTCCCAATACAAAGGACAGAGAATTGTATAGAAAACCAAAAATATTATGTGCAGCTTTAAAATATATATGTATATAAAACTGAACACAGTAGCTCCTATACTGTCCTTCTTGCCCCTTGTCCTTTTCCAACCTTCCTTCTGTTCTCTTCTGTGTATTTTAAAATGTTTCATCCACATTCTTCTTTCTTTTGGAATCATTCTCACTACCCCCTTTCTTCTGGTATAGCTCTTCTACCTCAAAAAAAAATTAAAAAGCTCTCCCTTATAACAAATCAGAGCAGTCAAGAAAAACAAATCCATATATTGGCCACATCTGAAATTGTGTGTCTCATTCTGTATGTCTAATCCAGGGATGGGGAACCTGCAGCCTCAAGGCCACATGTGGCCTTCTAGGTCCTTGGGTGCGGCCTTTTGACTGAGCCCAAGTTTTACAAAACAAATCCTTTTATCAAGGGGATTTGTGCTATGATGTTTGGATTCAGTCAAAGGGCCACACTTGAGGACCTAGAGGGCCACATGTTCCCCACCCCTGCCCTAGTCTATCACCATTAAGAGGTGAAAGTTTGCTATTATTGACAGCAGTCATATTACCACTTTGTATTCATAAAGTTTTTATTTCTCAAAATGCTTTCCTCTGCATTACAGAATCATCACATTTTCACTGGAAGGGACACATGAATCCCCTAGTGCAGGAGTGGGGAACCTGTGGCCTTGAGGCCACATGTGGCCTTCTAGGTCCCTGGGTACAGCCTTTTGGGTTCCCCACCCCTGATCTAGTCCAACCCAGAGCATGAATTCCCACAGCATCCTTGCCAGGGCCTCATCCAAGCAGTAGCTGACCATCCTCCTAAGACACTGTATTTTTGTTAATAGTTCTAAATTGTTAGGAAGTTCTTCCTTATACAAAAAAAATCTCTCTCCTATGTTCTGATCTCTGGCTCCAAGAGTAAATTTAACTCCTCCACACAAATGCTCTTTAAATACTGAAAGACTAAATATCTCCAGATCCTCCTGGACCTCCTGGACTACTTTTCACATAATATGAGTCTTTGTAAGCTGTAAGATGCTATCCATTGTGAACTACTTTCATTATTTTTTTATAGTTTTGATCCTTACAAAAAACCCTGAATGATAAATAAAACAGATATTATCACCTCCATTTTTCAGAAGACAAAGTTGAATTCTGGGTCAGTTTTAAGGTTTACCCAGTTAGAAGTTAGTGGCAAGTTAGTCTTAGTTTGATCTGTCCCCCATGGCCCAAGATTCTGCTCTAATGTAGGTTTCCCAGCACTCCTCTTAGATCTGACTGAGAGATCTTGGTATTGGGATGTTGTTTAGTAATAGTAAGAGAACAGAGTTTAGCTCTGTTTAGTTTATCACACCCTCATTCAATGTGTAACTCGATGATTTTGTCCCTAATTGGCAAATGTCTTCACAATTCATAAATTTCCCATAAACTTAGGGATCAATTTGTTTGCACTGTGCCTTAGCTCCATTTGTTAACATCAATACGTGTAACAACTATAAACAATGAAGGATATGATTAATATTTATTATGATAACTAAGATCTCTCTAATACTTAAAGCTTTACAAAGCATCTCTTTCACATACCCTGTGAGATGGGGCATGGCACCCTTTATTGGAAAATTTACCTAAATTAATCTAAAATGAACTCACTTCTTTTTTCCCCATGAACACCAGCATCATGGGAGATTATGCTGCGTCCTCATGATGTGATCCCTGTGGCCAGTATTATATATTATCAGACACCCTCTTGCAGGAGGAGTGGAAGGGGACAGGGAAAGATGTCACCCTCTCCTCTAACCTTGCTGTGGCTTTTCATGGGGAAGGGAAATGTTAGGGCAGGCAAGTTTCCACTGGAAAAAAAAATAGAATAATGTCAGGTTTTCCAGTTCTCCCTTAAAGGCTTGAGTAACAAACCAATGTTCCTTAGTGATTTGGATTCCATTGATAAGACTCACCTTCAGCTCTTAGCCTGAAGAAAAGGACCACATTTTCCCAGGGATCTGCCTACTGGGAAGTTGGGTGTGGGGGGGGGGGAGGAGATATTGTGGAAATGATGTAAACATATCTCTATTTCTGGTTTCTTCAGGACCCATTATCGAACACTGCGCCAGGCGATCATAGACATGGTTTTGGCAACAGAGATGACAAAGCACTTTGAGCACGTGAACAAGTTTGTTAATAGCATTAATAAACCCATGGCTGCTGAGGAAAGCAACTCGCACGTAAGAGAGGAGAGTGCATGCATGTCCTTCCACCCAAACACCAGATGATCTAGATAGATTTGCTCTCCCTCTGCTGGTCCTGGTGGTTAATGCCTTGGGTTAAGAGTAGTGACCAGTCCTTTTCTGAAGGGGTGGGGAGAATGCCTGACATCACGTCCTTGAATTCTTCTGAGATCTTGGGAAGAAAGACCTTGAGGTAAATTAATCGTAAAAGGTCGATTGACCTGCAGGTAGAGTGGCACGAGGAGGCTCAAACAGAGAAGCAAAGAGTGACGTATAGCTTCTTAATTCAGCTTGGCCCTGAGAGCTACTGTTTCCACTACAAAAAAAATCACTGGTCTTTGTGACTCTGTTGGGAGACTTTAAGATTAAGGAGTGCTTTAAAGAACTACACTCGAGCTGATTCACATCACCCTGAGCCAGACAAGCCAGTGCCCAAAGATCCTAACTGAATCTGGAGCATGTGTGTTTAAAAGCAAAGCATTAATAATGTGGGTGCTTCCAAACCAAAGCATTCTGTAACTGCTGGATTAAACAAACATATCTGCTCTTATTTGCCAGGGCACCAGAAGGCATTCCTCAGACTGGGCTTTAGTTTGCATTAAAAAGCATCCAATTATTTCTATTGTTTCCCTGATTTTTATTTTCCCCATTGACAGTAGATGCAATAACTGTAAATGAAGATTCCAGTGAAAACCATGCAGCAGACTATCCATTTGTTTTCTGTGTTGCTATCTTGAATGGGCCAGCTAGCCCTTGCCAGCCTGGGCTCCTTCCCTTCCCTTTATGTGGGCCCCAGAGGATTTCTGGGTACGATAAAGTGCTAACCATGGGATGGAATGTTACCCATCAATCTTTGCATTGTTAGGAAATAAACCCTCTGAAAAATTCTACACAGAAGCCACGAAGGCACGTCTTCTACCCCAGAGCTGTAAAGAAAGCTTTCTGCTCATTTTGAACTCTAAGCAATAACTAGACAAGTGAATGGACTACATCCTCAGGCCAGGATGTGACAGGGTACACAGCTGGGGCCAGGAGACAGAAGAGAAAGATTCCCTTTTTACGGCTTGAATAGGAGGGCACAAGTGAACTTGCTGTGCAGCTTGGATCCCAAGATGCTAGGCAGCCTGGTTCAAGTTCAAGTGTATTTTTCTCATCCCCGAGGCTACACTATGGGGACCAAAACACAACTTTGCCCCCTCAGCAAATACCACTCGCTCACAACAAGGGGCTAAGGAGCAGAGGTGGGAAGGCTAGCCCAGGGTTAACCATAGGCAGGTCCTTTTGGCAGCTTCCTATTTCCTCTTCTGGAGAGTTCAGATCTGCAGGGTGGAAAAATGAGTCCTGGGGTCATCCACTGGCTGCGCCAGCCTGTGGTGATTACAGTCTGTCCTTCCCTGAATTTATACGTATCAGTGGCTTCATTTCCCTTTAAATTGAAGACACACACCTATTTGGCCTATAATTATGCTCCGTAAAGCATCATCACCCATGCAATCATTTAGTATAAAGCTATTTGCAAGTACAGATGAATTAAGCCTTATAACCTGGGTCCCAGAACCTGAGGCTCTGACCACAATACTACAGTATATCAGGGTTTAATACTGATCATTCTTCCTCAGAAATCTCTTCTGGTGTATCCGCATATAGGCTTTCTTCTGAAAACAGCCGAAATTGGTTCATGTTTGCACCCATTCAATGTTTCCCCAAGAAACATCGGAATTTAACTATACAAAAGTGAGAGGGTCATAGCGGTCTACCTCATCTAACCATCATTTTATAAATGAGGAAATGGACATTTAGAGAGTTTAAGTAACTTGCCTAATGTCACACAAGTAGTAAGTTGGAGAGCTGGGATTTGAATCCAGGTTCTCTGAACACAAATTCTGTGTACTGTCCCGCACGGGAGAGCCAATGATCAGAGAGCTGGTCAGGAAGAACTTGTTAGCTTTGCAACGACAGGCAAGTCAACCTGTACGAGCCACAGGCAATTCTGTAAGATGGTCAATCATAAAGGAATTTTGATTCAGATGATGGAGAGAGTTTTTGCCATGATAACATATTGATCGCTAGGACTTTACAACAAAAGGAAAAGAACCCTCAGCTCCTGTCTCAGGTCTCTGCTCACTCCAGTCCACTCTGCTCTCAGCTGCTAAATGATTAATCTTCCTAAAGCATAATTCTGACCCTGTCACTAGAAAACCCCTCCCCCCCCACCCCCATTCAATAAATTCCACTTTCTCCCTTTCACTTCCTGGGGGTGTTTGTAGCACTGGTTGAACATTTATCAACTGTAGTGGCCTCACATCATCTCAGTAGTGAAAAAGGAATAAAATAAGGTTTCCCTTAGAAAGCCTGGTAATTAGCCACAGCCTACAACTGTTATTTAATTAGCCACAGCCTACAACAATTCACAAAATCATTTAGTGCTCAGGCTGACAGAGCCCTGGAGAGACCATTAGCGACTCCCTTTGCCAGAACTCCGGTCGAGTGTAGAAAGGTCTACCTAACAAAAATCCCAGCCTCTTTGTAATAGATTCCCTACCTCATTTTCCAATAGATGTGGTACTGGTGTCTATCACTGAGGATTATTTTTTCCTTCTATTAACATTTAAAAACTTTTTGCATCTCTTTTATTTCCAAATATATCTCTCCCCCATCCAGAGAACTAGCTATTCTCTGTAAGGTGTTTTTCAGTTGTGTCCAACTCTCTGTGACCCCACTTGGGGTTTTCTTGGCAAAGATACTGAAGTGATTTGCCATTTCCTTCTCCTGCTCATTTGACAGATGAGGAAACTGAGGCAAACAGAGTTAAGTAACTTGCCCGGTGCCACACAGCTATTTTTTGTACTACAGAATAAAAGAGGGGGAAGAAATAGTCCAGTGAAACTACCCAACACAACAAACAAGTCTGATGGCATTTTTTTTTATCTCCCATACCCATAGACCCCACTTGGTATTTGAGAAGAACCATTTTCATGGACACTTGCCTCTCCTTTCCCTGCCGTGCCCCTGAATCTCCTGCCCAATCACAAACCAGTGATAGAGTAGATCACACATGCAGTGTGATTTAGTTAGGCAGCTTAGAGGATTAATAGATGGAGTACTAGAACTTGAAAGCAAGAGGACTTGAGTCCAAATCCTGACAGACATTTTCTGCTTGTGTGACTTTGGACAAATTACTTGACCTCTCTCGTCTTCAGTTTTCTCATCTGTAAAATGGGAACAGTCACAGCACCTATATACCAAGGTTGTTGCGAAGATCAGATAATATATATTAATATGTGAAGGACTTTACAAACTTTAAAGTGCTCCATGAATGATAGCAGTTATTATAATTAAGCAAATAATTACTAGGTTCCTACTGGATTCTAGACATTGTGCCATGTACGCACAGGAGAATCCATGGCTTAGGAAGAAGGGAAACCAATCGAGAGGGGAGGGAGTGGGTGAATGGACAGAGGGGTGGAAGAGACAGAAGAGAAGAATCTATTCTGTGCCAATCACTAGAAAAGCAGGAAGAAGAAAGTAAAAAAAAAAAATCTTTCCAAGTCTTGGGAAAAAATATTTGACCTTAGTTCTTTTTCTAATAGACCTGGTAGAAAAGCCCTTTTTCTAATGGTCCCCCGTATGCCCAGGGATCATCATGCTTAATTGGGCTATCCTTATTGGAAGCTACTTTCATGATGTCTTGAGCCAGTCTTGCCCTGATGTCCTCTGTTATAGGGTGAAGGCGGTGAATGTGATTGTAACCCCACGGGGAAGAACTTTCCTGAAAACCAAATCCTGATCAAACGTATGATGATCAAGTGTGCAGATGTGGCCAACCCATGCCGCCCTCTGGAAATGTGTATTGAATGGGCTGGAAGGATCTCAGAGGAGTATTTTGCACAGGTAGGCTGCTTCTCAAGGGGAAGGCCACCCTCCTCTTCTCTGGGATTTTTGGAGACATACTGTGTGTTTTGGGAGCACAACAAAACAAGTCTCTGAGCATGGTTGGGGTCAAAAGCATACAGCATGTGGTCAGTAAGCAAATCACTTTCTAGAAAGAAACTCATCTTATTTGGGTGTGAATTAGCTCTTACCCAAACTTGGGGAATTGATGGAAATAGTAATCAGCTAAAATCTCTAGAGGAGCACAGGCATGGAATAAATGACTTATATTTACATCTGTAGATATATGTATGTGATATAGATTACAGGCAGCTAGGTGGTGCAGTGGATAGAGCACTGGACTTGGAGTCAGGAAGACTCATCTTCATGCATTCAAATTCAGCTTCAGATACTTACTAGCTGTGTGACCCTGGCCAAGTCTCTTAACCCTGTTTGCCTCAGTTTCCTCATCTGTAAAATGAGCTGAAGAAGGAAATGGCAAAATACTCCAGTACCTTTGCCAAGAAAATCCCAAATGGTATCACAGAGTTGGACATGACTGAAAAACGACTGGACCACAACAAAAAAAGGCTCTGATAATTTGCTCTTTAGGGAATAGATTATTCTTGGCTTGATGGAAGAGGGGGGTGTAATTGAAAATGTAATCACTTGTAATATTCCAAGTACAGACTATAATGTGAAAGCAGCAAAACCTAACAAAAAGAGGAAAGAAAATATGAAAGGCCCTTCTTTATTTTTCATGCCTGTACTTGGTCTTTGATGTTTAATAGCACGCATTAGACCAGAGAAAGGAGAGCCAGGACTTCACATCTGACTCTGTGCTAAGGCAGAAACCCACAGCTCTCCTGCACAGAAGAGAGAAGACAAAACCACCTTGAATTACACATGAAGAATTTGGATTAGACAAAGAGAAGGACTTCAGGGAATAAAGGAAAGATGGGGTTATAAAATGGAGAGAAAAGTGGCCCTGGAGTCATAAGACCTGAGTTCAAACCCCAGTTCAGCTCCTCACTATGTATGTGGCATTACACAAGTCACTTCCCTTCTTAATTTAGCCTTCATATCCTTGTCTATTAATATATGTGCATGTGTGTATACATGTAATTACACATATAGAGATGTTTCATTACTTATCTGTAAATAATATATATAGATATATTTATATGTATTATATATGTGAATGTGTGTGTGTATATATATATATATATATGATATCCAAAAAGTCTTAGTGCAATTTCAATAATAGCGACTAGCATTTACACAGCTTACTTAAAGGTTTGTAAAGCACTTTACATATATTATCTCATTTTATTCTCACAACTCTGGGAGACAAGTGCTATTATTATCCCCATTTTACAGAGGAGGCAACTGAGGCCTGAGGGAGAGCCAGTGAAAATGCCCAGAGTCCAGAGATGGCCTCTCTTGTTTGAGGAATAGCAAGGAGATCTGTGACACTGGATCAGAGAGTATATGAGAGGGATATAAGGTGGAAGAAGACTGGAAAGGGGTGGGGAGGGAGGCAGGTCATAACGGACTTTGAATTGTGGGGTCCAAAATTGTCCAATCTGCAAGAAAGATCATCACAGAGATGGAGTTCCAAGCCAATAATGCCTTATTAAAGGATCCATCACCCCTCTG
The DNA here is from genome assembly GCF_028372415.1 of Notamacropus eugenii. NCBI lineage: Eukaryota > Metazoa > Chordata > Mammalia > Diprotodontia > Macropodidae > Notamacropus > Notamacropus eugenii. The sequence continues at coordinate 471,149,066 of NC_092875.1, forward strand.
ATGAAGCGGACCTCAGATCTTCCTCACAATCTGAGGTGTCTTCTTACCCTGGGGCCTTACTTTTGTAGAGTTTGATATCCAAACGTATAAAAGCTGTGATAAAATACAGGATCTCACTGGTTAATAGACCTTGATTTCAACTTTCCAGGAGAGCCAGAAAGGATGCATCAGCATGGGTGGTCATAAGATGGGGAAGGCAAGGATCATCTCCCCTAACCGGTCATAAAAATAGTCACTTGCTCATATTGGACAAGACAGGGTGGCCCAGAGGGTATTTTCCATATTACACAAAGTCTCTCACCCACGCTAGGTTTGGACACGGAATTTGGGCAAAACAGGATGGAGATATCTTTGTCAGCATTCTTGTGGTTGCCCAGATGAGCTTCATGATTGGTAAACAAGTAGTGAATGTTGGATTAAAGACTGAGGCTTACTAACTGTAAGAACCGATCTTCTCTAATTATCCTTTTATGATTTATGTAAAATATCAAACTGATTAATATTTATTGGAATGGAATAGGGGTCCAAATGAATAATTTCTTACAGAATACCAAACAGAGGATTTTATGTTTGATCCTGGAAGAGATAGGGAGCCATTTGAATCTATCAAGTCAGCGACTGACAGGGAACCTCAGAGATCATCCCATCCCATCCCATCTCATTGTATATGAGAAAATTGGGTCACAGAGAGGTGAAGGCCTTCATCAGTGACACACAGAGAGTGTCAGAGTTTCTGACTCCAAATACAGCACTCTTTCCACTGTATTGGGCTACTAGGAACACCTGTTCCTTCCATCTTTGAGTTTCTATAATTCAATATGATTTATTTCCACAGGGTATTGTGTTGGGGATCTTAAGCCACAGTCCTTGTCATATAACATGTCCATTTAATCTCTGTGATGCTTACACCGACAGCCATGCCCTTGAATGAGACACCACCCTCCATGAGGGGGCTCCATGCAACTAGAGTTTCTCCAGTTCTTGAACTAACTAGTTGGTCTAAGGTTTCTCCCAGCACCAATGTTCTCTGGATTGCTGTTTTGGGCAACACCAAAAAGACCCAATCATTCATTTGGAGGTAGCTGCCTTGGAATTTTCTATAAATTGGATAAAGACATAAAAAGTGACCTTTGCTAAGCAATTCTTCCCCATGTAATTTGTGCAAATCGATGATATGAGTAAAAGCACAAGAGTGGGAAATGCTTAGAATACCAAACTTTGAAAGTTTCCTTGAGTACTAGAAGCATTGCCTAACAACAATTATCTATATACCAAGTATGAATTATGCATATCTTATATAACACTCATTAAGCACATACTACATGTCAGTCCCCTGAAGGACCTTTCTAAAATAGGTAGATTGAAGAACTCTAGTCTAATGTGAGTTACAGTATATACTTGTAAAGAATAAAACTGCAATTCTTTTAAAACATTCAATATTTCATCAACTTGGACTAACCTCTTAGTAAGTCAAAATCAGTTTGTAATTATCCCAATAGCATGATGTGAAACCCAACCTACAAAGAATAAAACCCATGGGGGCCTGGAATATTATGGTTTAATATCATCACAGAGATTCAGATTCACTAGCAGCCATCATATTTCCCAAAATACAACCATAAACAAAGAATGCTAGGTGTTGAAACTATGTTGAATCTTGGCTTAAAACCCCAGGAGAAAAAAAAAAGGTCTTTAAAATGTCAGCTAACCCCAGTTTATTCTAGAAAGTGCTAAAATTTTTAGAAAATGGTTTCTTTTCCAACTTGTCAGGTCACACAGGCAGTAATGTAGCATTATTAAGTATCCACTATGTACTAGGCACCTTACAATTAATTAGTCTGAGGCAGGGGGACATGGTGAGGGGGACACAAGATATGGGACCTTTCCTATAGCAACAGAAGTAAGAAGAGTTCTGCTGCATTTGTTATATATTTCACTTTTCAGGGTTCATTTTGTGGGCTGAGACCCAAGAAGGAAACTAAGTGAAGGAAATTGTCATTCTCCTTCCATATAGTAAAGGAAAGTCACACAGAAAAAGGGAGTTTTAGGAGCTCGGTGAAGAAAGAAAGAGGGTGTGCTTGGGCAAACTGGAAGAGAGAAGGGTACTACATAGAACGTTGTCCATAGGTGAAGCCATAGGATTGCATAGAGCACCAAAGAGGTGAGCCTGGGGAGAACAGATAGAGGAAGGGAAAAGAAACTGAAGGGTAGCATTGAGCAGCCAGTGGCTGCACTTGTAGCAGAAGGTATATGAGCAGCCTGTCTACACTTGGCCCTGTTGCAGCAGGGAGGGGTGGTGATCTCGCTGGGTCGGAAGGGTGGCATATGCTTCTGAAATGGAATCCAGAGAAGCAGCCAAACACAAAACTGATACTTATTTGTTTATTTTGTAGACGGATGAAGAGAAGAGACAAGGGCTGCCAGTGGTGATGCCGGTATTTGATCGGAATACTTGCAGCATCCCAAAGTCCCAGATCTCCTTCATTGACTATTTCATAACAGATATGTTTGATGCTTGGGATGGTAAGCAAGTTTATGTTTTCTTTTTCTCTAAGAAACACCTGGTGAGACTGAGATTTCAGTTAGTCAGAAAGGAATTGCTATTGTCCTTCTGTAATAACAGTACAAGAACATAAAGAATCTAGCTCATTTATTCATTCAGTAAAAATTTAATGAGCATATAGGTGCTGTGGGAGACAAAGAAAAATCAGACATGGTTTTTGCCTTCAAGAAGCTTTTTGCCTAGTAGCAAAGATAATGCAAGGTCTATACCACAGTGTATAATTCAGAATGTATAACATAATAGAGAATTTACCACAAGGTACCATGAAAAGTACAAATAAAATGCTTTGAGAGGGGGGACAGAGTAGAAGGACAGACCTGTAGGAACTCCCCACCATAGCCCATAAAATACCTGTAAAAAATGACTCTAAACAAATTCTAGAGCAGCAGAAGCCACAAAATGACAGAGTGAAAGAGATTTCCAGCCCAAGGCAGCCTGCAAGGCCAACAGGAAAGGTCTATAGTTCTGGGCGCAGAGTGCAGCCTGGCCTTGGCTGCACAGCAAGGACAGGACCAGAGCAGGCATCAGGGTGTGCAGAATCCCTGGCAGCAGCTGTGGTTCCCAGATCCCTCGACCCACAAATTCCAAAGGCAGCTTCAAAGGTCAGTGAGAAAGCTTTTTCACCTGCACAAGAAGGGAGCACTGTCTGGCCCAAGTGACCCCAGGGCAGCAGCAGTTGCTGCAGCACAGAATCCATTTTAGGAGCCTTCAGCCAAAAGCCCCTGGGGGAATCAAGCAACTGATCTGGATCTCAGCCCTGAGAGGTAGCTCTGGGGTGAGGAGGAACACTGGCTAGTGTGGTGGAGCTGGTGGAGGCTCTGGAGAAGGAATTCTACTCACAGATCCTGGGCAGAAAAGGGTGCTTGTGGTTGCTCCCAGACCAGAGCACAGGCCAGGAGAGGAGTAAACTCCTCTCCCTTGATTGTGCCACCTTGGAGGAACTGAGAACTTACAGGTCTCCAGAGTATACCCTCCTCTTGACAAAGGACACAAAAGTCAAGTTACTGGCTGGGAAAAAAGAAAAAAAGAAGAAGATAGAAGGCTACTTTCTTGGTGAACAGGTATTTTCTTCCATCTTTTTGGATGAGGAATAACAATGCATACCATCACAGGAAGACCTAAAAGTCAAGGCTTCCAAAAACATCCAAAACCTTCAAAATAAATATGCAATGGTCTCAGGCCATGGAAGAGCTCAAAAAGGATTTTGAAAATCAAATAAGAGAGATGAAGGAAAAATTGGGAAGGGAAATGAGAGCGATGCAAGAAAACCACGAAAAGCAAGTCAACAGCTTGTTAAAGCAGACTCAAAAAAATGCTGAAATAGCACCTTTAAAAATAGGCTAACTCAATTGGCAAAAAAGGTCCAAAAAGCCAATGAGGAGAAGAATGCTTTAAAAATCACAAATAGCCAAATGGAAAAGGAGGTTCAAAAGCTCACTGAAGAAAACAGTTTTTTAAAAATTAGAATGGAGCAGATGGAAGCTAATGACTTTATGAGAAACCAAGAAATTACAAAACCAAAAGAATGAAAAAAACAGAAGACAATGTTAAATATCTTATTGGAAAAACTACTGACCTGGAAAATAGATCCAGGAGAGACAATTTAAAAATTATGGGACTACCTAAAAGCCATGATAAAAAAAAAAAAAAGAGCCTAGATACCATCTTTCATGAAATTATCAAGGAAAATTGCCCTGATATTCTAGAACTAGAGGGCAAAATAAACATTGAAAGAATTCACAGATCACCTCCTGAAAGAGATCTGAAAAGAGAAACTCCTAGGAATATTGTAGCCAAATTCCAGCTTCCCAGGTCAAGGAGAAAATATTGCAAGCAGCTAGAAAGAAACAATTCAAGTATTGTGGAAATACAATCAGGATAACACAAGATCTAACAGCTTCTACATTAAGGGATCAAAGGGCTTGGAATATGATATTCCAGAAATCAAAGGAACTAGGATTAAAACCAAGAATTGCCTACTCAGAAAAACTGAGTATAATATTTCAGGGGGAAAAATGGTCATTCAACGAAATAGAGGACTTTCAAGCATTCTTGATGAAAAGATGAGCTGAATAGAAAATTTGACTTACAAGCACAAGAATCAAGAGAAACATGAAAAGGTAAACAGACAAGAGAAATCATAAGGGACTTACTAAAGTTGAACTATTTACATTCCTACATGGAAAGATAATATTTGTAACTCTTGAAACTTTTCTCAGTATTTGGGTAGTTGGAGGGATTATACACATGTATATAGACAGAGAGCACAAGGTGAGTTGAACAGGAAGGGATGATATCTAAAAAAATAAAACTGTGGGGTAAGAGAGGAATATTTTGGGAGGAGAAAGGGAAAGATGGAATGGGACAAATTATCTCTCATAAAAGAGGCAAGAAAAAGCTTTTTCAATGGAGGTGAAAAGGGGGAAGGTGAAAGGGAAAAAGTGAACCTTACTCTCATTAGATTTGACTTAAGGAGGGAATAACATGCACACTCAATTTGCTATGAAAATCTATCTTACACCACAGGAAAGTAGGGGAGAAGGGGATAAGTGGGGTGTGGGGGAATGATCAAAGGGAGGGCAAATGGGAAGGAGTAATTAGAAGTGAGTATTTTGAGGGACAGGGCCAAAAAAGAGAATAGAATAAATGGGAGGCAGGATAAGATGGAGGGAAATATAGTTAGTCTTACACAACATGACTATTATGGAAGTCTTTGCAAAACTACACATACATAGCCTATATTGAATTGGTTGTCTTCTCATTGGGGACAAGTGGGGAGGGAGGAAGGGAGAGAAGTTGGAACTCAAAGTTTTAGGAATGAATGTTGAGAATTGTTTTTGCATGCAACTGGGAAATAAGAAATACAGGTAATGGGATGTAGAAATCTATCTTGCCCTACAAGAAAAGAAAGAAGATGGGAAAAGGGAAGGGAGGGGTATGATAGAAGGGAGGGCAGATTGGGGGAAGGGGTAATCAGCATACATGGCATTTTGGGCTGGTGTGAGGAGAGAGATGGGGAGAAAATTTGGAACTCAAAATTTTGTGTAAATGAATGTTGAAAACTAAAAAGAAATAAATAAACATAAAAAATGCTTTGAGAGATCAAAGGGACAGATCACTTGGTCTGAGAAGGCTTCATGGAGGTGGTGGCATTTGAGCTTGACTATGAAGTATGGATAGGATTTTGACAAATGAAATCAATCAAAAAAGGTGATAGAAATAGATACAGGTAAAACCACAAAGAGTAGAGGCAATAGCTTAGACATTGAGTTTCTGAAGTTAGCTGGCAACAATAGAAATGAAAAGGAAGGAATGGAAACATCCAAGAGGGAGAATCAACAGAATTTGGTAAGTGATTAGATGTGGGATTGATGAATAAGTCAAAGAAAGACTCAAAAGATTTTGAGCCTTAATAACCAAGAGCCATCAAAATTAAAATGTCACACCTGCAAAGGTGCACATGTGCAAAGGATGCTTTTAGGTTCCCACAGTCTAAAAAATAGCTAATTATCAGAAAATATTTCTGTTGTGTTAAGTCACTCCAGCAACTGCCCTTGTTTCTAGAGCTTAGTATGTTATTATAAAGTGCCAAACAACACATCTTAATTGTGGGTGTGGGTATATATGGATATGTGACTTTCCTCATTTTTCCTAAAACATACATTTATTCCTAAAATAAACAATTTTTTCCTAAAAATACAAACTTTGGGGGTTTGTATTGGGTGATTTGTTCTTAACATTTAAAATATTAGATACATGAAAAGCTCATCCTAAGTTGTCTAGAATAGTATTTTCCCTCCAAGAATTAGACAGTTCTTCAGCTCTAGGCAGCAGCTGCACCAATACTGCCGTCCTTTCTCTAGCTTCTGTGGGCACCCTCAGACAAAACATATGTGATGGACTACCCTCCTCTTACTACCAGACACCACCTAGGGTCAAGGGATATTTTACTCTTGTCTTATAATCAGATCATCTTAAACATATTTTACTCTTGTCTTATAACCAGATCGTCTTAAACATATGCAACTCGATTCTCAAGAATAAGGAAACAAAGTCTAGTCAATTGACTCTAGGTCCTAAAGAGACATGGCCATGTAAATGCTTTTTTTTTTTTTTTTAGCTCAACTTAATACAACAGGTTTCTTTTTATTTTTGTGTATCCCTACAGCATTTGCACATCTCCCAGCTCTGATGCAACATTTGGCTGATAACTACAAACACTGGAAAATGCTGGATGAGTTAAAATGCAAGAGTTTGAGGCTTCCATCTGACAGCTAAAAAGGAAAGGCCACAAAATGAGACCTCTTAATCTACAAGCTACACTGTGAATCACTTAGTAATGGAGAAGAGAGGGACGTATGTATTTCCCTTTAAAGTGAGGCTAACAGCTGTAGATTAAGGAGCAAATAAGTTAATACTCCCTCTTAAATTGCCCGAATTTCCCAGTATTTCATTCCTGGAAAGTTATGTATTTAACACAGATGAATAAATGTTCTATTGAACATTTGAGGGAGGGCAGATAGTTTGCAAGGTCATTTCCACTGTTGTCACTTGCCCTTTTCCGACCTTGTAACAAGGAAATCAATGGCTATTTTATGTATTCTGTTCACCTGGATGATGAGCATATATATGGGCTAGTGAATCATCCCATTCTTGTCCTTGAGAAAAGAGCAAATACCACCATCTACTTGATTATTCATTGAGTATTAATGTCAATAAAGATTCCTCATGAAAACCTTCCCTAAAGGATGGCTGCTTCTAAGAAGGCCCAGTGTGAAATGAACCAAACAGCTGGGTCTGATTACCTAGGGAGAACCCTGTTGGTTTGAGAGTCTACCTGTCAAACTGTGGTTCCCCTGGCCAGAATAAATAGAGGCTAACCCAAAAGAGTACTGGCCAAATGATAGCTCCATCCAATGATACCAGGAACTCACATGGTTCTCTTTCCTATAAAAGTGTTTCTAATAAAAGCCATCCATCATCAGGGGGGAGGGAGAGGATGTCTTGCTTTGGGGGATTTATGAACTTCATATATTTCCACCTTATGGAAGTGGCAAACGCAACACTGCACGTATTATACAAAAGCCATTAAATCTAAATATCTGTTCAAGAACTTCTTTTTAAAAAAAAAACAAACAAAGTTTGTATACAGTTGCTGTTTAAAGATTTTATTAAATTGATCTACATTTTCTGGGTCCAAGTCCGTGCAGTGTGCTATGCCGTATGCTATATGTAACTCTTCTTTTTGCCCACCTACTTGCCTATTGGACAGCGCTCTTTTGCTTTTCTGATGTAAAAAAAAAAGATATGTAAATATGTTAGAAACCAAGCATATTGCAGGGTGTCATTACACTTTTAAAATATGAATTGTATGCTAAGAAGCTTCTAAAGCACAAATGCATATTTTTATACATTTCGTTTCTCACAACTTTCTGTGCTTAACATAAATTCAGATTTTGGACTCCTCTTTCCCTTTTCCCAATCAACTCCTGTATGTGTATATAAATACTAGCAACCCAGCAAATGGTGTATTTGGTTTTTTTCTTTCAAAGGCTGCTCACTCCATGCTGCATTTCTAAGAGGTCTACACAGTAAGTGAATGTGACTGGTGAGGGAGCGCTGCTTTTTCAAACCATAAAATTTACAAATGCAAAATGGCCTGGGGCTGCTTCAGATTTTGTATGGCAAAGGGAAATATAGTCAGTAGAAGAAAAAGGGCTTGTTTTGCTAGTCAAGGAAAAAAAGACAATGACTGTCATTTTGCTGAGAACTACATACTGTGCCAATGTTTTTCTATGTTTTGTACTAACAAATAGAAGCACTCATGAAATTTCCATGCAGAGAAATGCACCTAAGCTCTATTTTTGTTAAAATTGTAATAGCATTTTTGTGGAAGCAGCAGCTATCGCCTTCCACTCTGTATCATAAGGCTGCATTGTGTATATTTGACAAAGTTGTTTTTTGTGAAGTATTTGTAATGGCTTTTCCTACAGCTGAGCCCCATTTCCCTATGGTTGTCTTAATTTGATCTCTTTGGCCTCAATTTTTCCTACTATCAAGAGTTTGGCTTTAGTGTGTTTTCTTTTATTTGACAGGGATGGCATTTTGAAGACCTGGTCCAAACTTGTTCCAAAGACAGAGTTCCATTTTCAGGAACTAGTTATGACAAGGTAGGATAGAATTCAGCAGCAAATACAAGGCGAGAACAATCTTTCCTAACCATCTCACTCTCAGGATCATTTATCAGGAGACTGACATTTTCTATATGAAACATTTCATTTAACTCAGTGTTATGTCAAATTGATTTCATATCAACTACAAAATTAATGTGAGAATGTTAAATGCTTTAAGACAGGCAGGTAATAAAGCTCAAACTTGGATTTGCTCTTGATCTACCAATATAATCTGCAGATTTCTGATGAATTGCTAAGCTCTGAGCTCAATGTTTCATGGAGCCAATTTAACCAAAGCATGGGATTCTGCACTATGTGTACGTCAAATAGGATTGTAAGATCGAGGCCCTTATAGTTTATTAAAAAAGAAAAGTGAGTAAGTCACTGCCCTCTTCTATTCAATACCTTCCTAACATTACATGGGGCTTCAAGGTTCCAGAAAAAATTTGGGGATGTGAGGCTTTCTACTCTTCTGAGCAAACAAGAAAAGGAGAGGTTGCTCTCAGAATGGTCTGTTTCCTTCCTATTCCTACTAGCCTGAACTATATTGCACATTCTTATGTTTTATGAGAAGTCCTTGCTGTACCTTCCTATGTAAGACTACAATTCACTTGTTTCAATGTGAATGATGGCAAGTTTGCCTTCCAGGTGCAGAACAAGCCCTGTCTCTCCATCCAATCAGACCTCAGCCTGCCAAAGGGAAATAAATGGAGGTGAAGAGTAGGTACCCCTATATCTGAAGCCTTTAATTCTGTAACAGAGACTTTCTCAAAGGCTCTGTGTTTTATCAACGATCGATAAAATCTGTCACTGTGTCCTGGTTCCAGTGTTGCAACAAATGTCATATTGTTCATGTCATGTACCCTAAGGTGACCACAGGAGAAAATAGATATGGAATATCCATAAGTCTTGGCTGTAATTTCCTAGTCATAGTTAGAAAGCTCAACCCTGAGCACAGGCGATTAGGTGGGCAGCCAGAGCCCTGCCAGAATACAGAATTCATCCACTGGAAATTGTTCAGTTCCGATGACATTAGCGCTTCCCTCCCAACCTACTCAACTTAAAAAAAAAATTCCACCTCCTGGAAATTAATGTAGGACTAGCTCAATTAATGAACTGTGATCTGTTCGTAAGCCAAGCTGCTATCAATCTGTCAGCTCTAAAAATCTGCTATTTCATTGAGAACTTAAAAGATAATGTACCAGAGGATAAGATTCATTGAAAAGGATAGACATATATAAATTTAGGGTAATAATGCTTCCCAAACTCAACACTTGGGCTCTACTATTTCACACTGGGTAATCTTCTATCCCACATGCATGTTTTCCACCAGCAATTTAAATTGTTTGGCCCATAGAATCTTGTAAGTAGAAAGTTTACGTCTGACCAGTTTATATCTACAGAGCATATATTCTGGAAATACAAAGTTAGCAAACCAGGAGCACTGATTTATCTGCTAATTCCCGTGTAATTTACTGAGAATGCCGGACAGAACTGAAGAAACTTCCTTTCATTCATGGCCTAATTCAGAATTTATTAAGCAAAATCTGGTCAGTAATGGGTGGATACTTTGTATTTACAAAACCCAAAGAGTGGAAAGGGCCCCTGAGAATTCATCTACTGACTTCTGCTTTCAGCCAAGACCTTACATGAAAAGAGGCTCCTTCCCAGACAATTTGTTGTTTTTAAAGCCCTTAAAGATGATTCCATGCTTCAAGGAGCATTTATTAAGCACCTAGCACTGGAAACAAAAAGATCAAAACCAAGTAGTCTCTGGTCTCAAAGACCTTCATTTCACACTGGCACCCAAAAAAGAGAAAAGGAAAGCAGCTCTGAGACTGGCCAGCAATCCAAAGGAGATGGCTCACTGAAGCAAGCAGTGCTCAAATTTCCCCAAAGAGAACCATTTTCTCCTTAAAGATTATCCTTAAGGGATAATTCTCAACTCCAAACAGGAACCTTGGCCCATCCCCTCCACCTAAAGAAACCAGAAGCCCACTATGAGCACTATGAAGGCATTGGTTTTGGAAGGGTCTAGAGCAAGTCCAGGCAGAGTGTCAGCAAGAAGGAAGTCAAGTTTGAAAGGAAGTACAAGCCTCGCTCCTTAGCACACACCCACCCTAAGGCCCAAGTCCACCTTTACACTCCAAAAGTTTGCTAAAGGGTCTCAATTTATAAATAATCAGTTGCTCATGAATGCTCTAGAGATCTAATCTTGACCTATTTTAGGATTCTAAGTAAAACCAAAACTGATATCATTTTTACCAAAAAACTAGCTACGTTGCCTTTCAGGGCTCATACATCTCATCTGGAGGTTGAAGGTGTTGGAGGGCCTTTAGGACAAACCTAAAATTATATGATTCAAGATAACTATTCTGGTAGTTATCCAAGGTAAAGACTGATTTAAACAAAAGGAGGAAAAATTAAAGAGTTCAGTTAAAGGCCTGAATAAAAGCTTCTCATTTCCTGATTCAGAAATAATGTATAAATTGGCAGAAAAATGCAACTATTGACAGGTACTGCTGAATTCCCTTTATCTTCCTTCAGCTATTTAATCTTAAAATAATTTTAAAATTAATCCTACCCAGTTTCTTAAGTGTGTGGACTCCAAGTTCCCTCCTCACTCCTAGCTCTGAAAAATTGACTAAAGAATTAGGGATACAAGGTAATCTAACGCCATGGCCATTAGGCTAAAATGCATGGTGATAACATGATCAAATATTAGTAGTCACTGAATAAATGAAGCCTTTTTTTCAACTTTCATTTCTGAGTCATATTGAAATGAATAATGGGAGCCTCTGTCCTTCACTCATTAATGACTAGCTAGTTGGATCTTGAGTGATCAGCAGCAATTCCCTTGGCCCAAGTAGCTATACTTCTTACCGATTCAGCTTCCTGGCCTGAAACATCTGGGGGGACAGCTGCTTTTCCAGTACCAATCAAGCCAGTAACAGTTTATGTCAGTTCACACTAGGAAATAGCTGGAGAAATTTTTTTCAGCTCAATTTCAATTCTGGTTAAAACGAAGTCTTTAGAATAATGCTTTGAGTTGAATTCCATGGAAGGGAGGAGGAAAAAAAAAATTCCTACACACAGAACCCCAATTGGTTTCATGCTCATTTGGATTTCAGAGACAAAAGAAAATAGAATTTGATTGAAAAATGTCAGCCTAGTTGTCAAAAGGAAAAAAACAACTACTACGAGCTAATGGCTTTTTAAGTTTCACATGGTCCTTTACCCCATAACAGATTCAAAGCAACCCTACAGATTACTGAAGTACAAGAGACAAAAGAGTAGGTGGGAGGCAGAATCCACAGGTTTCTCCCAACCACTGTGAGCCAGCTAGGTCTGTCAACAGCTTCCTTACCTGTAAACAAAGGAAGCTGAAGAGGTGATCTTGAAGAGCTCTTCCAGATCTAAGAAGCCTTTTTAATTAATGCCACAATTTCCCTTCTCTCCCAATCCCACTCCATCCCAATAATTCAAGTCTGAAAGAAGAAACTCCAAACACAGAACCTGTTCTGTGTTATCTCAAGCTAAAATCATTGTACTGGACAAAGGCAAACTGGTCTCCCAAGGTTAAACTTAATTTAACTATATTAGGGCTTTCAACTTCTCCAAGGTGTCATTTAAAAATTGTCAATTACAGATTAAATTCCCTAAAGGCAAATTCACAGGATTATAGCTCCTGGTCGGGACCACAAGGGCTATCTAGCCAGTCCCCTACAATTTACAGATGAGGAAATGGAGTCCCAAAGAGATTAATCATGCCCCAAGATCTCCTAGGTAACAAGAGCAAGAACTGGAATTAGAATCCAGGTTCTCTGACTCCAAATCCAGTCAATGCCTGCTTTGCATTCTTGTAAAAGCAAGCCTTGGTGGCACTGTGGATAGAGTGCTAAGCTTGGAGGCAGGAAGACTTGAGTTCAAATCTGACCTCAGGCACATACTAGCTGTGTGACCCTGGGCAAGTCACTCAACCCTATTTGCCTTAGTCCGTTGGAGAAGGAAATGGCAAACTACTGCAGTATCTTTGCCAAGAAAATCCCATACAGACTCATGAAGAGTCAGACACAACTGAACAAGAAAAATGCAAACCTAGAGAGGAATGCTGGCCATGTTCTGGGTGGAAGGTCAATTTTGCTCCAAAAGATCATTCCACAAAGTAGACAGTTTGCAAGCACAACAATACAAATTTACAATACACTAATATGTTGTTTTCTTTTCTATTTGAAAGAAAGAATACATTTTTAAAAGGAACAGATGAGATGATCTTTAAGGTCCTTTCCAGTTCTTAATCTGTCATCCTATGGATTAAATAAAATAACAACCCATTCATTTTGAGGGCTACATCACCTTCAGCTGTTTCAAGCACAGTGACAAAAACTCATGGATAGCACGATTTAGTTCACAAAGCACTTTCTTCACAACAATTCTGTGAAGTCTCTACCCCCATTTTACAGATGAGGGAAGTAGAAGTGAAATGACTTCCACTAGCTCAGGTTCCCAGGGCCAGCAAGTGTCTGAGGCTGCATGCCGCGCAGCACTAAACCGTACTTCCCCGAATGGTTAAAAACGTACAAAGAAAAGTATTAGTTACTCTCTTTTCATCCCCTGTACTTGTAATGAAAAGAAATTTCAGCAGGGACAAATTATACAGAAAAGTTCAGAGGAAATTAATTCATTCCATTATTGTTTAAATTTAAACTCATTTGACTCTTGTGGGTGGGTTTCTTTTCCTACAATTTTAAAAGAGGTTAGATTTGCAAGATTCAGCTAAGGATTTCAGTTTCTTTAAATTCAGAAAAGCCTCTTTAGTGATTCCAAGTGTGATGACCTCAGGAGCTACATGAGGACCATATGGTAAAGTTCTCAGGGGAAACAGTTTCTACCACAGGGTCTGTCTGTCTATCTCTCTGTCTCTCTCTCTCTTTCCTTCTCTCTCTATATGTATACATATATATTCACTCTTTACAGGTTCAGAGAAAACAGACTCAACAACAAAAACAGAACTTTATGCACCACTTGGGGAAAAAAATTTTAAAATTTTATAAAAGATAAATATATTCCAATTTTCCAGATATCTTTTAAAATTCTTCTTAGCCTATATTTGATATTCAGGGTTCATGCACATGAATGCCTTATTCAGCAAAACTAGAAACTAAGGTTCAAATCACCATCATCCTCTAATTTCTGAAATAGTCTTAAACTTCGTAATCCCGACTCTCGCTCTCCATTTTTCCACAAAATAATGAGATGATCGGCAGAGCATGTCACTAGTCCATGGTCTTCGAAGTATAAGAACATCTGTAACAAAAATAAAAATCACCAATTATAGCACATAACACTAGGTAAGGAGAATCCCATTCAACGTACATTTATTGAGCACCTACTGTGTACTAAGGGTTGCAGGAAATACAAAGTTTAGAAAATCCATGGTGCCTGCCTTCATGAGGCTTCCAGGGAACAGAAAGATAGTACTCTGTTTATCACAAGTATTTTAAGAAGACTATATTTTCACCAAGGGCCACCCACCCCTTTGAATATGAAAATAGAAGTCAGTTCCATTGTTAAGCATTATTTTCATTTTTACATGTTGACAAATGCACATTGCCCTCTATCACCCAGAATTCTATTCACCAAACTTCTCTGTTAACTGGGACTCTGACACATCTACATTTCAGTGACATTTGTGTTCATAGTTATGAACTTCAGCTACTGCCAAGATTCGGAAAGTTTTCCTGATTTAAAAGAAAGATTACATTGTGTACTCTGTGGTTTCGGTATTTGATCATATTCTAATTCTTCATGAATTGTTAAAAAAATGTATTGCCAAACAGAGGTCTGACTAGATTTGCTTTCATAACTAGATAAAGGTCACTTGTGATTAACCCATTGTTTTTGTACAAATGGCTGCTGCTAAACTGCTTTAAAAAGTCTGTTCTCTTAAATGAATAAAAGCTACCTCTACAAGCCTGGTGACATTATTTGACTAAGAAACACTCGCTCCAGTGGATCAGTGACTGCATTAATTTGGATGTTTCCTCACAAATGCAGACTGCAAACAATTCCTGCCTGCCTGCCCATTATGCAGGACCCTCCTCTGGAGATTCCAATGAGTTCACGATAGGGGAGGGTCAACCCAACACGCCAAAGACTATCCTCACTTTCTCCTAACAGCATGAGGAAAGGAGGGGGCCCTAGGTCTGTCCACCTGTCATCTTTCAACCTTCCTTTTCTATCACACATTTCCTCAGGAGCTTCTTTTATTCGTGTTCTTGGAAATTCCCTATTTGTTCTATTTCAGTCTAGGTCACACCCGCCATGAAGCCCTCCATCTTGCCACAGCTTTCTGGGTGATTTTCATTTTTTTATACTTTGGAAACTGCTGTGCTCCGTATCTCTTAACCATCCTTGAGACTAGCCTGTGCATGTGTAATCACAAATTCCAAATTTAAGAACCTGATTGTAAATGAACTCATTTAGATGGGACCATTTTGAGCTCTTTGGGGGAAGAGCAAGAATCCTAGGTATGCAATAATATCTTCTGTTCACATAGCACTCTTCATACACATTACCTTGGGGGTGCTCTCATCAGTCCTCTCAGGTAGGTAATTACAGATATTTTTATTCCCACTTTTAAAATGAGGAAAGGAAAGCTGGGAGAGGTTAACTGATTTGCCCAAGGTCATGTGGTTAAGGAGGGCTGAGTTGATCCCAGCCCCAACACACCTTTCACTGGGCCCTGCTGCTCTGAGCATCACGACTATGCCAGGCAGTCAGCCAGGCAACAAGCATTTATTAGATGCTTTCTATGTGCCAAGCATTGTGCTATGTGCTAGAGATACAAAGAAAGGCAAAAACATAGTCAAGGAGCTCAGATTTTAATGGGGAAGGCAACATGTAAATAACTGTGTACATACAAAAGATGTGCAGTAGAAAGGGGAAAGCCAGTCTCCGAGAGAAAGCACTGGGAGGAGACTTGGAAAGACTGCCTATAAAAGAAGGAACTGAAGCAGAATCTTGAAGGAAGGAAGGGGCTGGAGGTGAAGAAAGGGGCACAGGGAAAAGCCAGTACAAAAGCACAGAGATGAGAGGGTTGTTAGTGTGGCTGGATGGAAGAGTGACTAGAGGAGGGTGAAGTCTAAGATGATGAGAGAAGAAGGGGCAAGGTGGTGAAGGTCTTGGAATGTCAAGCAGGCCTTTTTCTGTACTGGATTCTGGAGGTTACCAGGGAGTAGTTTACCAGGGGCAGCAGAAGGTGACATGATCAGACCTGAAAATCACTTTGGCAGCGGTGAAGCATGGACCGGAGAGACAAGCACACCAAGTAGATGGTGACGGCAACGGTCATGATCAGAGCTAACTAGCATTTATGAATAGCCTGCTATGTGGCGCTGTGCTCAGTCCAGAGGAGATAATAAAAAGGTTTAAAAGTTCAAAGGAAATGTGCGAACACCTGACAGTGTGAACTTCCCCAAGCATAAATATACTAGACAAAACCAGTGGCCAAGATTGTCACAATATCTTTGCGTGTTTATGTATAGATACATACATGTATACATGTGTGCAAATGTTTATTTATATATATATATATTTCATTCTCAAGCAGCCTTGAAAGCTTTTGAAAACAGTCCTTATCTTTCTCTTTTTTCCCTTTGCTGCCACTGCACTGTTTGTAATGACTACAGAGCTCCCACACTTGGACTCCTCCTTCTCTGCAGAGGAGGCTCATCAGGTTCCAGCCCAGCCAGGGTAGCTAATAGAAGACAGGTATTCTAGCTAATCATCCGTGATCCTGGCCTAGAGAGCCTCTAAAACATCCATGGTAGGTCTTGGAAGTCCTTTTTTTCAGTATAAAAGAGCAGCCTAAATCTTGGAATGGTTTCAGTCCTTAAATGGTAATCCACATCACACCAATCTGTTCTACCCTGTAGCATCCTGCTAAGGTCAAAGACATTGGATATAAATTCCTTCTCCATCTATTGGCATTTAGAATTCTACTCATCAATTTGACTGTTTTAGCAGCAATACTGTCCTAGGAACTTCATAAAAAGCCACCAACCTTGAAAGTCTTTATCTCTGTGCAGATGTGATCAATCAAATAAACCTGCTCTAATCGGGCTGAGTAAACATTACTTAACACATCAAACAATCAACACAAAATACAAGGTATTACACAGTGGAGGCTAACTTCTCCGGCACGGCATGCTGGAGGATTGTCAGGAAGGGCAGATAAATGGGAGGTGCAATGGGAAAGGAAAGCCTCCTGGAAGAGTGACTTGGATCTTCCATGTGGCCAGAGGTGGAGGGAGTGGGAAGAGTCCTCCAAGAAAAGAGCACAATGTAAGTAAATACACTGGTACATTGTGTTAAAGGGCAGAAAGGAAATTAATGCCAGCGAAAGTAGGAGACTATTACAGTAATCCATGTATGAGCAGATTAGGGGCCAGATCAATCCTGGGGAAGAGAAAAAAGGACAAGTATATTTAGTAGGAATAAGAGGATTACTAGTGGTAAGTGCAGTAGGTAAAGAATGAATCAAAGATGACTTCCAAGTTTCTTATCTGAGTAAATGGATAATGGAAGTACAGGAACAAGGAAAGTTGGTGGGCAAACTGAATTTGGGGGAGACAGAATGAGTTTGACCTGAGATAGGCCAAATGTGAGGTGACAGAACTGTGCCTTGGAAGAACTTGCACCTTGGGGCCACTCTGTCTGGATCAGTGACTGCCTCTCTTGAACCACTAATTCAAGTAAGCCAAGCTTCCCTCCCCCTTTTCCTCCCCCCACACCATCTCTTCAGCTCTCAAATTCTCAAACTGTGAACTGGATCAAATCAACCAGTTTTCCTCAATAGGGTGTGTCAGTTTATTCCCTTCTGGGCCCACTCACCAATCCAATCCTACCCTCCCCACCCCCCACCAGGTCACCAATGATGCCCTATGTGTGTTGTCTCCCTCATGAGACTGTCAGGACTGTCTCTGCTTTTGTATCTGTATCCGCAGTACCTAGAGCACAGTGACTGGCACATGGCACTCACTCATGTGCATGCATGCAACATACAAATTGAAACATCCACTAAGAAGCTGGCAGTGAGAGAATACCGCCAAGAGGACAGCCAGAGCAGAAGTGAAGGGTGATTGCTGAAGGTTTGATAAAAGATCTCTAAGGAACCAAGAGAAGGAAATAGCACTGGAGCTCAAGGAAGTTTCCCAGAGCAGGGCAATCTCACACAGGTTTTATGGTAAAGGAGGAGCCAATAGGGAATCCAGAAAGTCAAGTCCTGGAGCCTGTGGCTGGAAAGGGAGTCAGGGATCCCAGAGATGTGACATGACCTCAGCACCACAAAGACACCACAGATACCACAAAATCATTTTCTGCTGCTGCTTTACAGGAACTGTCACTGCTTGAGCCAACCTGATCCACTTACCCTTTCCCCTCTGCCCACCTGCCTCTGCTCACACTTCTTCTCCTTTCTGGGATCTACTCTCCCTTCCTCTGTCCTTATCTAAGCAGGACTCTTCCCTCAAGGGAGTGAGAAGGCAGCATGGTGGAGCTGGAGTGTAAGCAATTCTGAACTTGGAGTCAGAAGACAACATGATTTTGAGTCTAACGGAAAGGGTGCTGGACATGGAGATGTAGGATCTATGTTCAAATCCCTTTTCTACCACTAATTACCTTGTGTGGCCTTAGGCAAGTTATTCCACCTCAGTTTCTGCATTTGTAAAGTGAGGGGAAAGACTATATGTCCTCTTGTGCCCCTACCATCTCCTGGTCTTCTCAACTGTGTGATTTTTGGCAAATAACTATATCTTTGAGGAATCAGGTCCTCCATATGTAAATGACGGGATTTTTTGTTGTTGATCAGTGACCCCATCTGGGGTTTTCTTGGCAGAGATACTGGAGTGGTTTGCCATTTCCTTCTCTAGCTCATTTTATAGATGCGGAAACTGAGGCAAATAGGGTTAAGTGACTTGCCCAGGGTCACACAGCTATGTTAAGGTCAGATTTAAATACAGGACCTCCTGACTCCAGGGCCTGCCACCTAATGCTACAATGACAGGATTACACCAGATGATCTCTAAAGCACTCTCTAGCTCTTAATTCTGTATTCTACATATAAGTCCCACCTCTTCCAGATCCCCCTTCTCCCTCTTCTAAAGTCGTATAGCACTTTTGGTTCGTGCTGTTCATTGGACACTTAACACATGTACTTTACATAATTTTTTTTTAACGTAATGCTCTGACTTCTGACCTAGATTGTGAGCTCCTTAGTGTAAAGGTCGAATCTGATGCTTCTTTGTAGCCCTAGCATATAGAATGGTGTCTTCCACATAGGAGATGTTCTGTCAAGCGTTTGCTGGTAATGATGACAGATTAACTAGTACCATGAAAGTTAATGCACTTTCAGGACGTGAGCTGTTCCTTGCTATCTGACAAAGGGAGAAAACGATCAAACCCAATAATTAATGCTGTGCTAACACACCTTTTGTCAATGTTCATGATTCTTTCGTTTGAACTAAGACATTGTGACACCAACACAATGAATAAGGTCATTTGGTCTATCCGTATATATTTCTTGGATGGGCATTTCATATGGACACCAAGCCAGATATAAAACTGAAGGAGGAAAAAAAAGCAGGCTGAACATATTCAGGAACTGTCCGCAGCACTTTGAAAATCCCAAGCTGCTCCCTGAAACAAAGATCCAACTTGTAATCCCAATGTTATTCCAGAAATGCTATATGGCTGTAAATCATGGAAATCAGCAAACCTGAAGATGTCCTAAAATAGTCAGCCTGTTAATAGGCATTTCTTAAGTGCCTACTACGTGCCAGGCACTGTGCTCAGTGCTAGAGATGCAAAGAAAGACAAAAGACAGTTCCTACCCTTATGGAGCCCACAATCTAATGGGGGGAGGAAACATGCAAACTCTATGTACAATCTATATTCAGGATGAATAGGAAATAATCCACAGAAGGAAGGCGCTCAGAGATCAGGAAAGGCTTCTTGTAGAAGCCAGGGAAGCCAGCAGGCAGAGATGAGGAGGGAGAGTGTTCCAGGTATGAGGAACAGACAATGAAAATGCCCAGAGTTGGGAGATAGACCAGGAAAGAGCCAGGAGGCCAGCATCACTAGACAGAAGAGTGTGTGGTAGAATATAAGGTGTAAGATGATTGGAAAGGAGGGGGGAGGCAAGGGATCGGAGCAAAGGAGCCAGACTGTGAAGACTTTGAATGACAAACAGAGAATTATGTATTTGGTCATGGAGGTGATAAGGAGCCTCTAAAGTTAACTGAATGTGTGTGGGGAGGGGGGGGGGAATGATTAGATCTGTGCTTTAGAAAAATTTCTTTGGCAGCTGAGTAGAGGAGGGACTGGAGGGAAGAGAGCCTTAAGGCAGGCAGACCCACCCATAGGCTACTTCAATAGTCCAGGACAGAGGAGTTAATGCCACAGGGAGGTGGCATTATCAGAAGAGAATAGGCATATCTGAGAGATGTTACAAAGGTGATATCAAAGGTGAGATCTTAGGCCTTGGTAACAGATTGGATATATATGGTGAGAGATAGCAAGAATTTGAGGATTTGAGGCTGCTACTCAGGGTCACTGGGAAGATGGTAGTGCCCTTAACAGTAACAGGGAAGTTTGGAAGAGGAGAAGTTCTGAGAGTAAAATAACAAATTTATATTTGGACATGTTGAGTTGGAGGTGTCTACTGGACATCCAGTTCGAGATATCAAGGCATCTGGAGAGACTGAAGGTCAGCAGAGACATTAGGGCTAGATAAGTGGATCTGGTAATCATCAGGATAGAGATGATAACTGATGGCAGCTGATGAGAACATCAAGTGAAATAAGTTAGAGGGGTAGAGAAAAGGGCCCAGGTCAGAAGCCAAAAAAGCAAAGGAAAAATTCATGGCAAGCGTAAGTCGACTTATGATCTGAATTCAAAAAGTAGTGTAAAAGATATCTTCAGAAGTATATGACGAGCAAAGGAGGTGAACCGGTCATGCAGCAAAAACAAGGGACAGCAGCTGGATGTGCAAACCAAGTATTGGACTGCTACTGGTCAGTCAACCAGCGATTATTTAGTACTAACTTTGCTCCTGGGACTGTGCCAGGTACAGGAGATCAAAAGGCAAAAATGAACCAATCCCTGTTCTTGAGCCTACATTCTACTGTGGTACCCACATAGTGTTAAAAGACCCTGAGGAACGCCTCCTGTATACTGGGTTGATCCTTTCTGAAGGACAGTTTGTAGGGGTGGGAGAATATGGAACACCCATAGACAAGGATCACCCAATATCAGGAAGGGCAGGGTCTGAGTCGTACCGCTGGAGGGGTTACACACTTCAGTGAGATCACAAATACATTTAAGTACTAAAATAGTAAATCATCTTATACTTGAATCTCCTAAACGAGAATTCTGTGGATATCCTGTCTTTCTGCCGACATTTTCACAAATGTCAATCATCACAACCAAAACAAAAGGTATTTCTTAAGTTGAAAAGGTAGAGTGAGTGGAAAAAGCAATGGATTTGGGTTGGAGTCCTGGCTCTCCTGCTCACAGCCTCCTCCAGCTGGGAGCATTTATAAAAACGAAGGGATCAGACTGGAATGGCTAAGGTCCCTTCTATGCCTCATACTCTATGATCATTCTCAAAACAGAACCCATTCAGGAAGAGCTTATGGTTCTCAACTTGCCAGGTTTATGATCTCTTAAGATTTTAAATCTAAGACACAAACCCTCAGACTTACAGCACCTCCTATATTTCCTATTCATTCTAGGAGCTTTAAAGTGACTGAAGATTGAAGAAGATCAGAAGTCTTAAAGTTCCTTTGCTCCAAACACCAGTATTGTGGTCTCAGTTGCCCTGAACCTAGGGTTCTAGATCCCTCTCCCAACTCCACACAAATCTCATTAGTTTTGTCTTGTTACCTGGTACAACAACACTGGCCTTCATTCAGTGAGTGGGTCAATCAAAAGCATTTATTAAACACCCCCTATGTACCCTGCATTGTGCTAAGCAATAGGGATACAAAGAAAGGCAAAAGCAGCATGAGAAGACATCCCGTTTAGATACAGGGATGTCCTAAAACCTGCCTTTTAAATGGGATTATTTGAAGGCCAGAGACTGTGTATATACTGTTGTTTTAGTGGTTCAGACCTCATTCAGAGCCTTCAGATAAATAGATAAGGGTTGAGGAAAGTGAAACATGGTCTTTGCTGGGCAGCATTGGTCAGTACAAAAATGGAGAACGGAGGAAAGCAAAAATGGTCTATCAGGTCATGATATCAAAGATTTAGAGCAAGAATGGACTTTAGTCATTTAATCCAACTTCCTGGTTTCATAGATGTGAAAACTGGGGCCCACACCAAGCATGGGCTTAACCCCTCCCTCCCTGAAAACTGGGACTCAAATCACACACACGCCTCTCAGCCTCTATTTCTCCTCTCCTTTCTTACCAACAACAAACGCACCTCTACAGAAGAGGAGTGTCCAATTAAATCACCAATAAGCTCCAAGGAACACACGATGCCATTCTCTTGTGGCTTTTTAACGGTTTGGTTTGCTGGTTTGTTCACCCTTCCGAATCCCCACATGTTGAAGAATCCTAGAAAGACACAGGAAATGACAAAGAAAATGAAGCCACGACAATGCTCGTTGTTTCTAAACCACACAGCTTCATCCCTTTAGTGCCCCAGCACACACCTGGTGGCAGCGGAGCAGAGGAGGAAAAGAGAAAAAAAGAAAATGCCTGGAGGACAAGCCACAAGTAATTGGATAATCCATCTCCAAATAATCAAAATTTGGCAGCACACTGATTATAGGCAGAAGATTCAAAAAGGGAACACAGGCCACAGGAAGGGCCTCCAGGCACACGGAGCCCAACCCAAAGTCTTACAAAACCTTCAAGAAATCGAGGATTACTAACTAAATATCAGACAGGTCCAATTACAAGCTGTTTGCCAACAAAGGCCTCTCCAGGAAAGGAACAAAACACATAAAGATACATAGGGGAAAACCAACGAATACAGGACACGCTCAGATTGTATATAATCTAAACCAAGGGAAAATAGAGGCTACGTTTGGATCTGGAGAGGAGGAGGCCAAATACCCAATACAAACTGTGCAGACAGACCAGCTCCGGACTTCTTGGCCAGAAACATTTTTCAGACCAGCAACTGAACTGTTCAAGTCCTCCCAGACTTTCATTTCCACACTGAAAGTAGGAGGGCCTGCTGGAAAGTCTATCGGCAAGTAGCATTTGGGCCTTCACTAAGTACAATTTAAAAAGACACTAAAATGAGTAATAATTGATAGCCATTGATTTTATATCCAAATGTAAATTCTATGCACGTACCAATAAGAATTACAGGTACTAAAATGAGTAATCACTACTGGCCCTGACTTTCAGAAAGTAATAATTTTCTCTCACAACACACTGCAATTCTGGTTGACTTGCAGTAGGATAAACACAATGAAACAGTCACTAAAGAAACATTAAGAAGGAAATCAAAGGATTTTGCAACTACGATTTTTGGAGGTGTTGGCTTTGACTGCAACCAATATATTTCTTCTTTTAAAATATATCTTGGGTACAGTTTACTTTTGCTTGTTTTAGCCTAATGCTTCCTCATGAACTCCTTCATTCTTCTGCTTCGTATTTTAAAAAGGAATGATGAGACACTTCCTCCCTGGGGAAGCACAGACCTGTTGGCACAGGCTCCGCTGTCAGTTGCTGTTTCTCCCGTAACTCCCAAATGCGAACACTGCCATCTTCTGAACAAGAGATTAACTGCCTGTCAGAACAAAGAAACCGTGATACAGAAGGAGCGCCACTGGGGCAATCAAGGGCAATCAATGCAGGGCAGAATATGGACAAAGAGAGGTTCAGGGGTGTCTCTGGGGAAGCTCCTATTTGCTTCTGAGCTGATACTTTAGAAATATCACTTACCACACCTTTCCAATGAGAAATAATTATACTAACTAACATTTTAAGTGTTTCATAGAAGTCTGTAATCTTCACTTTAAAAAGGACAGGAAAAGAGTGTTCTTAGTTGTACCTTTACATTCAGGCCTTCCTTTCCTTTAATGCCTCTCTCTTACACCCATTTTCTCCCCAAACCCCACTCGTATAGAAAATAACAGCACTTCCATAAACAGGAAAGTCAGAAGAAAACAACCTTCGAATTAAATCTTCAACAGGTAACCTAAGATCTATAACCTTCCACTTTATTCCAGTGCAAAAGTTAAAACAAAAGCATGGCTTTATTATTGATGAGAGGTATACATTTTGGATGCTTCTCCTAAAAACTGTGTTTTAAATATGTGACTTCTCACTCTGAAATTAGGAGATATAATTAAATTGTATGATCATTTTCAACCAAGCTCCTGGTATATTTGATTATAATATTCCAAAGGTCTTATAGGAGGGAATGATGTGGCAGTCCTCATTGCCAAAAGAATACAATCTGTCAAGCCTGGAAACAGGGAAACTTGCTACCCCAAAATCACACTGGGGCCCCTGGGCATGCCGAGTCTCTTTCACATGTCATACCTGTTTGGAAGTTTGGTGATGTGCAGGACAGTGGAGTCATGTGCAGTTTTCTGGAAAGCAATCACACGCTTCATTTGAAGGTTATACACGTATATGCCCCTTCCAACAGCAGCAAACAAATACTGGGCACAAAAAAGCACAAGAAACACAGGTTTCAGAAACAGACAGAAAACTAATATTTGGTAGAAGAATTGTCACCCTTCCCTATCTTTGGCCTTTCAACCCATGTTACTGTGGCTTTCAGAGGGCAGTGCACAATGTCAGAACACCAAAGCTCAAAACGTTTCCAAGAGGAGAATGGAAGAGCCAACATAAAGAGAACTCTGGGGTGTCACACCAGTTTCAATTCCTAAACCATGCTTATTATCAAAACATTGTCATTGGAGAGAACAGCAGGGAATGGTAACTGGTATCCTTCGTTGTAAATTCCAAGCAGCAGAGAGAACATCAATAGAGTTCTGGAAGACCAGGGTTCAGATCCCACCTGGCCTACTTACAGACAATTAGTAAGCTCCTACTAATTAGTAATTACTTACTAATTAGTAAACTCCTACAAAAAGGAAATAGCCCCAGTTCTCAAGATATTCTATCTGGAGACACAAAGTGTAAATGCACAGGTGTACATAAAGTAAATACACATATGTAGGTATCCATAAAGTGAAACACAAAGCAGTTTGGGGATGGGGAGGACATGAGGGGCCCAGGACAGAGCCTTAACACACACCCACAGCTGGTAGTAGAAGTGGGATGATAATTTAGCATTGGTGACTTCTTCTACTCGAGAACTACACAAAAAAGTCAGCACAAGGGCTAGAAAGGTTAAAGTGCCTTGCTTAAGAAATTAAAAATAATTTCATTTATGTAAATGAGAAATGTTTATTTTGGACATTATATTCTTATGTGAAAATACTAGTCTTTGTAAGAACTTTCAAAATAGATTTTAATAATCTTATTAAACTTGCCTTTTGTAAACTAAAAAAAAACCAGAAGTATTAAATGGAGATTCATGATTTCATACAGAATACTCCTGTGTTCACTCTGCTGGAAATGATACTTTCTGGAGTTTCAGTTTCAAATTTTTTTAAAACTAAAGTATTCATTTTTCTTAATAGTATATTGACAAGAATATCCCCAAGAAGTCAACACCTAAAGCCTGCCCCACGCTAAATGCCATAGTTCATCTTATTTTAGGGCATTTTGAGTCCATATCTGAGCCATGAACAAACATTATTACTGTGACTAAGTAGGGCACAGCTAGTCAAATTCACCAAGGTCTTTGCACCAAGTACCTCAACCTCTACCCATTCTCCCTCCTTCAAAAACTAAAGACAGGGGTCCCTTAAGACAGGCACCCCAGTATTTATATTTATGGGATATAGAGCCAAACTGACTAAAGATGATTATTAATAAAGTGAAAATGCTTAGCCAAACTGTAGTTGGTGAAACTTCCAGATGCCTCGTGAATACCCTGTTAGTCTTCAAACTTGGTGCTGGAGTTCCCTTAAGTTATCTGTACAAAATGGCATAGGAAATTCCAAATGCCTCCAGAGAGTCTCTAGGCTTGCATTTAGCCCACTATCTACCACTTTTCATTATGTAAAAATTTCCTTACAAGATAAAAAGGCAAGACGGTAGAGAAAAATACCTCTAGAAGGAAGTAAAATTAATTAAGTCAAGGCAAGTACCTAGGAAATTTCTGTTGTGGTAACTCTAAAATAAACTTTTAAACTAAAAGACAGTATGTAACTAAAGACAAAGCACTTGTTTAGAAAAGTGAGGGAAAAATATGAAGAAAATAAAAACAGAAATGCTATTAGTCATCTCTTTTGTAATATGGTCTCTCAAGAGTCTAGTCTCCTTAAAATAATTTTTCTTAATCCTGGAGCTAGAAGATACAATATTTAGACTCCAGCAAGGATTTAGTGGCTTGCCCTAAGACCATGAGAAACGTTCAATTCCAGGGCCAGAAGGAACACTTCCCATCGGTCACCCAACCTTAGAGCTGAGTCGATGAGGGGAGAGATGTGGCTCAGGCTTCCAACTTCATTACATCTTACTGGGGAATATATTACTATTTATACAAATGCTGGCTAGAATATCCTTTAAGTGAATGCTAAACGATAACCTCAAATCTTAATGAAATAATGTAAAAGAACCAAAATTTTAAATAATATTTTAAAATGAAATTCAGAGCTATTTAGCAATTTTCTTGCTGGGAAGTAAGGAATCAAAAATAAATACGCTATTATAACAGGTCTTTAAAGTTAACTTCATGCCAGAATTAGAAAGTTCTAAGACACAAGCTGATATGCAGTAGGGGAATTTTTGGATAATGCCTAACGTAAGATTAAAATGAAAATGTCAACCAAGATCCTTGCTAACGTAAGACGCAGGCGTATAGCCAGTGCAGAAGACATGACGCTAGGAAGCAAAGGCCTAAATTCTAATCCCCCCTGGCTATGTGGTGCTGGACAAGTCACAGAACTCCCTGGGCTTCAGATGCTTCACGTACAAGATGAGGATAAAAATACCTAAGGCGGGATATTGGATCAGATGGATTCAATCTATGATCTGTGGTCTATTTCGCAGGTTTTTACCTCCTCATCACATGTGAAATGATGAATGGAAATTTCATTTGGTTTTTGACAGAGCTTGATTTCTTGCTGTGTATCCAGCTGTAGAGAAGGGTCCCAGAAGTTGCGTTCATAGGCCAGCATTGTCCAATCCAGGGCATCCCAGACAATTAGCTCCCCGACATGAGAGCCAGTGACAAAGCTCAAATCTAGGCAGAATTTAGACATGCCTCGTTAGCTACCACCAATAAAGGTTTCTTCTAAAATGCATGAATCAGCTAAAACAGTTTCCAGATTAAACACAAAAAATTGGTCATCCAGTATTATAAAGTACTATCTTAAGGGAAATTCAGTCCTTACCTGTTTAGGTCTAAGAAGACTGCCCCCTCAAACACCACCTCTTCTCCCTATCACTTATGCCTTCCAACATGCCTATCTCCCCCATTTTTTAAACAAACCTTCACTGGATCCTACAGTGCTCTCTGGCTGTCCTCCAAGATCTCTCTTCTCTTTCTCAAACTTCTGAGCCCCAAATCCAGAGTACGAGAACCTATGTTAATATCCCACCTTTCATTCTTACTTCCAATGTGACTCTGGTTAAATCACTTAAATTTTTGTGGCTTGAATTTCCTCATCTATAAAATGTGGGGGCTGGGATAGATGACCTCTGAAGTCCTCTTCTAGGTCTCCATGATCGATCCTATCAACTATGAGGAGCTGGATAAAATTAAGACTTACTGTTACCGTCATCATTGTTCCCTGTATCCCTTCAAATTAATAATAACATCAAGACAACTAGGTACTTAGCACACTATGAATACGTATAGGACTATGGTTTATTAGTCAGTGCTCATCACGTGACAGACCCTGTGTTAAGGGCTGAGAATACAGAACACAAACAAGAACATAGAAGACCATGACGTGAGCCTTCAAAGAGTTCACATTCTGTGGTAACTGGACAATCCTACCTGATAGAACTGAAAATCCCAATAACTAGAAATAGAAATGCTGGCTTTGGAAATATGGCCCTTCCAGCAATCACACACACGAACTTCTTTTGCTTTGGTCCCGAAAGCATCTTCATGCATTAACTGCCAGGCTGTTTTCTTGGCTGCTTTTGCAGCCAAAGAGAAGAATACACAGAATGGACCCCGAGAAGAAAAGCAGTTCACTCCTCATGTGAACAAAGAGGAGAGCTTCCAGCTCCAGGGACGGAAGCTACGGCAGTGCGCTACCCTTTTCTCCCCAACTCAATTCTGTCTTCACATTAAGAGACATGTGGAGAAGGACGCAGACACTTACTGAGGAGCGTATCCTTGTATTAACTTCCAAAGCTCGATACTAGCAGTCAAATCTACAGTGCAGGCCTCGGCCTCTGAGGATTATGATGCTGTGTTTTTCTTCTTTTTTTTAATTAAATTTTTTTTCAGTTAAAAAGCATTTATTTTTTTCTCCTTCCCACCTCCCCCTTCCACTAAAAAAAGAAAAGAAACTCTTTTAACAAACATGCATAGTCAAGGAAAACAAACACACACACACACACACACATGCGCGCGCACACATACATGCGCACACGCGTGCACACACACACAAAATGGCCATGTCCAAAAAAGTCTATCATATTCTACGTCTTTAGTCCACCTCCCCTCTGTCAGGAGATGGGCACAGCACGATTCATCATCGATCCCCTGGAGTCATGGTTGGTCAGTATGTATATAGCATGTTCTATATACAAGGATATTCTATATCCCTGTTCAAAAACAAGGACCTAAATGTCCATCTGTAATTTCTCGTTGGCAAGGAAAGCTGGCATCCCACTGCTATCACTGTGTGAATGACTCATACTCCTAGACTGGACATTTAACAATTTTAAAACAACCAGCACTACAGTGTCAAAAGTCATGGTATAAATGTGGAACCTACCCTCAGAAGTATAAAACTATATTGATAAATCAGCAAGTATTTATTAAGGCCTGTAATGTGTGCCAGGCATTGTGCTAAGGGTCAGGGGTGGGGAACATATGGCTTTGAGGTCACCTGTGGCCCTCTAGGTCCTCAAGTGCAGCCCTCTGACTGAATCCAAACTTTGCAGAACAAATTCAGTCAAAGGGCCTCATTTGAGGTCCTGGAGGGCCACAGGTGGCCTCGAGGTCGCAGGTTCCTCACCTCTGTTAAGCAGTAAGGATATAAAGATCAACACGAAAGAGCCCCTGCCTTCAAGTAGCATAGAGTCTACTGGGGGAAACCCATGTACATAGAAAAGCACGCACAAAACACATTTAGAATAATTTCAAGGGGAGGAGATACCAGCAGCTAGGCGCATCAAAAAAGACTTCCTGGAGGAGGAACCACTTGAGCTGAGCTCTGAAGGAAACAAGGGTAGAAAAGCAGTACATTTTAGGCACTGTGAGCCTGTGCAAAGGTATAAAGACAGGAAGTGGAACATCCTGTGTGAAGAACAACATGGTGGTCATTTTGGCTGGACCACAGAGTATGTGAAGGGGAACAAAGTCTAAGATGGTAAGGAAATTGTGGGAATTACGGGAACCAAACTGACTCCACCTTGTAAAACTGACTCCATTTTGAGACCTAAGTTTCATTTTCCTGTAAAGTCCACCTACTTGCTAATTGTGGGGATTGAGGGACATCCTTTTTTCTCATCCAGAAAAGTCCACCTGCTTGCTCTCCCTGCTCCCAACTTGAAAATCCATCATTTTTCCTCCAATTAGAAATCAGATTACCTAGTCTTGTATCCTGGTTTATATCCTGTTAATTGTTTTTGTTTAATGAATAAAAATCTGTCTCCCCCTGCATTTGGGGCCCAGCACCAAGCTGAGGAGGTCTGGTCCTGATTTGTTAGACAATTGGCATGCAGTGCTTAACAAACTGATATGCTCAGAAGCATGAACCTTTGTTTCCCCAGTTATTTCAGATTTTCACTATCACGAAGTTTGGAAAGAAGGATGGAGCCACTGTATGACTGACAACATGATGTAACAAGGCAGAAATCCCTAAAGCAACAGCCTGCTTCCCTTAACGAAGAAGATAGCCACGATTAGCCTACATCTCTCATATTCTCAGTTACAATGCTATTATATTTCAGTGGCCTGCACACAGTAGGTGCTTGATATATGTTTGTTATATTGAATGACATTTACAGAACACACATGGCTATCCATCCTGTAGCTCTTAAGTCATTCTCCATAACCAAGCAATTCTAGCATTTTCTTGGAGGTGGTTTTGCCTAACTTCTTGTTTCTTCCTCCAGGTCCTAGGAGGCACTCTACCAAACTAGGGCACTGAACAATACCACCCCCATTGGTGCTGGGGATGAGGGCAAGGAGCTGACCTCCACAGGACAGATTTCAAGGTTACTGATCCTATAGTGTGATATCTCACTGGAAAAACAATTCCTAGCTGACCTTAGACAAAGAGTTAATAACATCAGCAAACTGTTTTCAAATTTGTAAGCTAAAACTCTTTGCTCATTCATGGTTATCTTTCTAACAAGGGACCTGGTCAGCCACCTCCTTTTTCATATGTAATGTGATTATCTAAACATGAAACTACCAAAGAAAAGGATAAAGAATTTTCTGCAATTCAGTTACAATTTTTTCAAAAAAGATTTTTGGTTTCTTTTTCCCCCCTCAAATAAAGAATCTGGCAGGGCAGCACATGAAGAATGCTTTCTTAATTATACTGTCACAGGCTTCTCTGCACATCACACATCCAAAGGGAGCATGGGACTGAGTAGCCTACATCAATAACATCTCTTCATCCTGATTTAGGTAACAGGGGTGGTTCAGCCATAGTAGGGCTTCAGAATTTAAAAAAAGAAAACTCTTCATGACCAGTGTCATGAGCCAGAACATTGTTGTGCCTCTGTCATTAGCCCTAGAGACAAAGGACTTAGGATCCAGTCACTCAGGAGGCTCAGGGTCTCCTGAGGAACCTGCTAGCCATTGTTATCATCTATGCAAGAAACCAAAGGGGAGATTCCTAGGGCAAAAACAGACTTTCTCCAGCAGGAAATGAGGGGAAATTTCCAAAAGTTGCCATGGATTAGATTCCCCATGAGCAATTTGGCCCTTTGGTTAGGCATGGGTTTGAAATTCTGCAAGGACTGAGGTGAGCTAATCCTGAGCTGGGTAGAACACCACTGTTGATATGAAAATGTGGCTGAAAAGATAAATTATGATCATTATTTTCAATACTGCACACAAACCAAAACTAGATGGTGTCCCAAGAGTCTTAGTGCAAAATGAACTAAGACTTTTGGAACACTCTATACTTGAATTTGTAGCTACCAGTTGTTCATGGTGATTTTTCTCATTACCTCAGGGAATGCATAAAAACTTCACTTTAAAAAGGTTCAAGCCATTTGTTATTCCTGCCGGCCAGGCTGTCTGGATGGCTACTGTTGTTTTACCTAATTCCATGCTGCACCATACATGTACACTTCCAGTGCCCATATTACAGTCTCCTTTCATACTTGAACACAATGTTCCTGGACATGGCCTTCCCAGGGAGTAGATGAGCTACGTCCCAGAACCAAGAGAGCTCTCAGGGGATGACAGAAATGCTCAAGAAGTCTAATCTATGTCTAAGGCAGATCCACATCTCCCAAGCTATAAAGAAGCCTGGAGATGACCAATGCTCAGCAGACCTTCACGCTGACCTGAATAATGCCATACTCATGGTGCTCTCCAAGGCACCGTACCAGAAAACCACGGTTACCGACTCGAGGCATGTTTAAAGCCAGAGCACTAATTTTTCTTAAAACTTTTATAACTGGCAATAAATCCTGATTGCCAATCAACCAAACTGCAGAGCCAGTGGCAAAGCATGGCTGTCAAAGACAGGTTTTCCTTCCTCTTCCTTCTCCCTCCTACCACTCACCCACTCCACTGCCCATGTGTTAGGCCCCCTGGCAGCAGCTCAGAGCACTGTCCAGTGCCACAAAAAGTCCTCAGGCCTGAAAGAGGGTGTGGATCCCTTCTACAGTTATTAAAAGCACTACAGTAATAACTAGAATTTCTAGAACTTGAATGAATATAAAAATGAATGTCATAACATATACATGTGTACATATACATGCACATTTCTTTCTTCTATAGAGTATGTAGGATGAACTTACCATTGATATTAACTAATGAAAGGATATTATCCTGATGATCCAGGATGCGTTTAACTTCAAGAACATCCCAGTCTACGGACCCTTCTGTAGATGATATCAACCTAAAAATGACTTAAAAGAAAAAAATGGAAAGGAACTGTATTAAATAGTTCAAGGAGGAGAAAATCTAATTAATGCTCAAACAGCAAACCTACTGTTAAAAGGAAATGCTTACATGCTAAATAATGTAGGACGTTCGATACAAAACTGTTTCTAAAAATCCTTCTCTAAAGAAAACCTTGGGTTTTTTCCAAATGTTTTCATCAAATTCTCAAAAGTGGTGATACAATGTAGGATTTCTCCATTAAAGTCCTACTCTGATGTAACCATCACAGAGAAGAGATGAGGGCAGGGAGGCACAAGCAACGCGAGAATCTATCAAGTGAGACAGCTCCTAAGTACAGAGCATTTTCTAAAGACAGGCACTCTTTTAAGTGTTTGGGATACAAAGAAAGGGGGGAGGAGGAAATACAGTCTCTGTACTCAAACAACTTCTATTCTAACAGGGGAAAATGAAGAGTCTGTCTGACACCTGAAGAATGACTTGGTGGAGTCCAGAGCTTCATTACCTGAGGGTTGGTTATTAAGTGATGAATTCTGGTTTTGTTTACAGTAACTCATAAAGCCCATTTACTGAGGTCTGGAGGGGACTACAATCTGCATGGGTAAGTGGAATACTCATACTGATGAAATCACGGGTCATTCAAAATACTAAAGGAATGTTCTATCGAAGATTTTAAGTGAATTCATCATCTGAACGTTCTATCTTTTTCACTCCAGGACACCACTGAACCACCTGTTCACTCTAACTAAGGATGTCTCTACGTTGGTTACCTTTGATTCTGCTTCCAGCCTGAAATCCATAACCAACCATGTAAATGCAGCCCTCATGAACACCCTGGACTTCCTTCACTGAGCTAATTCCGAAGACCCTCTTGCTCCCTGACTGAAGAACACTGCTGGAGATGCAAGAGCTAACTGTGCTGATTGGGTCCTTAACAAATGCTTGCTCATTTCTGTTGGGCCATCATTGGTGCCCAGTGAATTCTTCAATGAAGATGTATAAAAATCCCCATTTAATATGAGTGATTTTGAAAGAGGAAGCAGTCATTAAAAACACAGAGATACTAGACTTTGGATTTCACAGATGGTGGGGATTCCCATATGAGGAAAATTCCCTCTGCCAATGCAATTCAGCACCTTCTCTGTAACTGAGAGGCCTGAAGAACTGCTCGGGGGATAGGACACAGCTAGTGTGTGTGTCAGAGGCAACAATGGGCCTAGAGCTTCTTGGCTCTGAGGCTGGCTCTCTCTTTACTATGCCACAAAACCTTGGGGAGAAAGTTAGAAGAAAAATGGGACCTGAAAACAAGTACTATATTGCTCTGAGAAATCTCAGAAATCTGAGAATGCTCTGCTGAGCTTATGACTGTGATTTTTGTGGGAAAACTACATACTGGGCAGGGGGAGGAAGAAAAAAAGGCGGAGGAGGAGCAGGAAACACCTGAAGCCAAAGACCATGGAAAGAAACCTAAAAGGAAAATGTCATTTTCTAAATGAAAAAGAAACCAAAATGTTTATTTAAGTAAGAGAAAATGAACTCAATTGTTATTTTGAGATAGCTAAGAAAAAAATAGAAAAAATGTGTTTAAAAATAATTATGTTCATTAAAGAATTTTCCAAATACAATGAACTCTCTCACTTCTTTTGCAGGCCATGATAGCCTTGTTTCTAGTCAGACCACTAGGATTTTCTGTTATTGTCATTTCAACGAAGCAAGAAAACTAGACTATTCTATAAGTTGTAAAAGTCTTCTGATCCTACTCTATAGGCAATGAAAGACAAAATTGGGTGTCTAGAAAAATATTCCTCAGAGCTGATTAGATATATTGAAGAGTTTCTCATTAGAGGGGCATAGGCAAGTGTTCCTGCAAACTAAGAATTGTTGATAGCAAGTTAAACAACGGCAAATGAAGTAAATGTCTATATGACCGTGTTGGCACGCTGCCTCATGGATGTGCAATAATTCAGGAGTGTATTCTTAGGAAGAGAGAGCACAAGTCAAGTCCAAGAGTAACTCTCTCATCTCTTTCTCCTTTATCTCTCTTTTTATATATTCCTCTTCTCTTCCCTCTCTCTCTCTCTCTCCCTTTTCTCCTCATCCCATGTTTATATGTGCGTATACACACATATGTACATACATGAACACCTACATACCAGTAAGGCACAGGACTAGATCTGTGATTTAACTGATGCAGGGAACCTTCAGATGAAGAGAGTTCCCTCCACCAATGCAGGCAGATATTTTTCAAAGCATATGTGGCCTGGGTGATGGAGCAGGTGTATTTATTAACAGAAGGCCCAAATGATGTAATTTTAAAAATAATTTTCCTATAATTTATTGTAATTTTTCCTATCTGTATAAATGTACTTTAAATCAAACAATTACAAACAAATATTATACTTTTGCCTTGAAATAAACATTTCCATCCTACTCTTTTTTTTTTGCCTTATGGGCCCACGTGATTGGTCCTCGGAGATACTTTAAAACCTCATTACTTCTAAAGCTGCTACTTGGAAGCAGCTGCTCCTGCAGCTTTTAAAAACACAAAGATACCAACACAACTTTCAGCCTAGACCCCACAGAGAGACAAGAAGGCAGGAGCGACCACATAAAGAGCGTCTGCCTTCCTGGGCTCCCAGCTAAGCTGCGAGAGGGAGGGATTTTTTTCCTGTTTTATTTCCCAGCCATCCTGGTCAGAGATACTGGGGCTCTACCCCACACCCAGAAGATCAGCATCATTCAGTCACTTTCTTTACTGAACCTCCCTGATTTTGGCTTCAGTATGATGCCAATAGTTGTTCTAGTGATTTTCTGGGAGCTTCCAGGACACAGCCAAGGGTTCCCTCCAGCACACATCTGACGGGCAGTTTTTGGCCTGGACAGAACATTCACAGCTACAGCAACTAAGGGGCCTGACCAAATACTCACTCAGTTCTTTGCCAATTGCTGCTGCCACACAGTTCTTAGGTAACTCAATCAAAGCACTGATCCCTTTAAAAGCACAAGAAACAATGGGTAAACAATTATTTTCTTCACAAATTAAAACAGAAGCAATACAAATCCTCACTTCTAAATCTCACATAAAATGGAAGAGGCTGCATGACATCGTAGGCGGGTGGCCATGAAGACAAGACCACTGGGTTCATTTCTTGCCCCGCCACAAACTGGCTAATGACTCCAAGCAAGTCTCTTACTCTCAGTGCTCTTCTAGGCAACACTCCAGGATTCTAACCTGAAAAAAAAGGCTGCTGATCTGCACTGGCAAAGGGAGTTTCTTCACTGAAAGTTCCCTATGCCAATAAAATCACAGACAGAGATAAAAATACCCCCCCAAAAAACCATAAATCAACAAGCTTTTCAACAATACACTAGATGAGGATATACCTATTATCCCCATAAACAAAGAAATTATTTTATGAGCATAACTGAAGGTCCAGAATCCTTTACTGTGCCCACCTTCACAAAGTGTCAAAAAGATATTGTTATGTTTCTGGTATCCCTCAAGTTCAACAACACCTGTTTCAATGGCAGGCTGAGAACAGGAATACAGTGAATAACTATAAAAACCAAGTTTTTTTCTGTTGTGTTTTTATATGCTCCCAACCTTAGCCTTAGTGGCATCTCATGCTACATAACTGAGCCCAATAGCTTGAACTGATAGTTTTCAAAGACTATCAGATAAATCTGTAAACTCCACATCCTGAAAGAATGAAATACAACACTGTGCCACAATGCAAAAACTAAATAGTATGGTTTTGACTTTCTAGGAATAATTGACTAACACACAGAATTTTTGTTAGTACAATTTTCAGGTAACTGCAAACGCTCGAGTCATTTAGAATATGTCGCAGTGATCACAATTTTCAGCAAGGAAGAAGTTACATACTGGGCTTGGAACAGCCAAAATTGCTGGCAATGATTCATTTTCTTAAGGTATTTTTAAAATATATGTTGAAAAGAGAGACAGTAAGGCATGATGAATAGAATGACAGGCAGTCACAATGACCTGAATTCAAATTTTGTCTCTTACAGGTTCTAATGGTTTGACCAAGTAACTACACCAGATTCTCCCATCCCCTCTTTCCTACTGTTTTTTCCTACTTTCTTACATTTTTCCTCCCATTAGTAGCCAGATTCCTAGGGAAAAAAAACTCTTATTAAGTCCATTCCTTCTCTTTTTACTCCTCAACCTTCTGCAGTCTGGTTTCTGACTGAAAAGCTCTCTCCAAATTTTATTATTCTGTTTCTATATCACATATTATTTTTCACTTTATCTTTCTTCCTTACTCCCTTCCAGATTGTCATCTCTTACAATGAATAATTTTTTTTAAAAAGTCCACAAAACTAAACAGCATCAAAAAAGTCTGACGGTCTGTGCAGTATTACTACAGCCATGGTCCCTTACTTCTGCAAAGGAGGCTTGTTCTCCATCTCTTCCCCGAAGGTAAGGCCAACTGTTCTACTTTTCTGTTTTCAGCTTCCATCGTTTTGTTGTTGCTCCTTCCATTTACACTGTTACAATCATTGTGTTTGGTTCTTCTGATTTCACTTTGCATCAGTTCACATAAGTCTTTCCATGCTTGTTGGCAGTCGTCATCATGCTCATTTTTTCTTGCAGCAGAGTAATATTCCATTACATTCATGGACGACAATTTGTTTAGCCATCTTCTAATTGATAGGCTTTGTTTCCATGTCTTTACTACCACAGAAGTACTGTTATAGATATTTTGGTGTAATTATATAAGGCCATTCTTTCTATCCCTGACCTCCCTGGTGAATATGCCTACCAGGGAAATCTCTGGGCCAAAAAGTATGAATATTTTAGTCACTTTCTTGGCAGGGTTTCCAACAGTTCTACCAGCAATGCATAGCTATCTTTCTACAACCCCCTTTCCACTAATTTTTGTCATTCTCGCCAATTTAATGAGTGAGGTAAAACTTTACTGTTATTTTGATTTGCACTTCTCTTAGACTTGGAGCATTCTTTCATATTGTTATGAACAGTCTGCAATTCTTCTTTTGAGAAATGTTTGTTGATATCTGTTGACAACATGCACTGGCTTTTGGGCTTATTTATTTCTATTAGCTGTCTATATGCCTTGGATGACAATGGTCTTTCTTCAATCCTAGCCCTAGGATTTTGTGACACAGCTCTGTCTCTCTTGATTCTCTTCTGGCCTATCACTATATCTCTTGCATTGGTCCCATCCTCTCCATCCACACAGTCATCATCCTAATTCAGTCCCTTGTCACCTCTCGCCTAGCCTCTTGCGTTAGCCACCTAACT
Source organism: Notamacropus eugenii (assembly GCF_028372415.1). NCBI lineage: Eukaryota > Metazoa > Chordata > Mammalia > Diprotodontia > Macropodidae > Notamacropus > Notamacropus eugenii. The sequence continues at coordinate 471,186,471 of NC_092875.1, forward strand.
GTTGTGGATGTAGAAACAGCAAGATGCGGCAATAGACTAGACACATGAGATAAGAGATGGAGATGAGTACAGGATAATGCCAAGGTTACCAAGAGAGGTAGTGATGCCTTTGACAAAACTAAGAATGTTTAGAAGAGATGACAGTTTAGGAACAAAAATCATGATTTCAGTATTGATTTTGCAATGTCTTCGGGATACTCAGTTTGAAATATCCAATAGACAATTGCTAATAAGATTAAAGCTCATGGAAGAGAATAGAACTGGATACGAGTCACAAAGATAATTATTAAACCTATTGGAGCTGATTAGGGGAAAGAGACAGACAGAGACACAGAGACAGAGAAAGAGACTGAGAGACACAGAAAAAGAGACAGAGAGAGAACATGTGGAGAAGAGGATCTGGGACAGAACCTTGGAGAATATTCACAGTGAGAGTATGACATGAATAATAAATCAGCAAAGAAGATGATGCAGAAAAGGGGGAGAAGAACAGGAGAAAATTTCACAAAAATCTAGAAAGAAAAGGGTATCCAGGAGACCATGGTCAACATTGTCAAATGCAGCAGGTTAGCTGAAAAGGATGAAAACCAAAAGAAGACTGTCAGGTCTGGCAATTAGATCACTGGTAACTTTGGAGAGAAGAGTTTCAATTGTGGGATAAGGATGGAAGCCAGATTGTTTCCAACTTCATTCTAGAGTTAAGGAGTGAGAGGAGATAAAATGGAGGAGCAAGACAGTTTTTCAAGGAGTCTGGCTGCAAAAGAGAAAATGTCAAGATTTGGCATCACTGGGCCACATGGATTCAGTCATTTGGATCCAGAACTCCTTCCTGTTGACTTGGAAAGGAAGAGTCTGTGGTTTCTGAGCTGCCTTTTCTTACGTTTAGACACTGTCTCACTGCTAACTATTCCTGCATCCACAAATGTGAGGACTGCCCCTCTCCCTGACCTGACAACTGACCTGTAGCTCCATATGCACTGGTGTAAACGTGACATGACGCCCAGATAACTAGAACTGCCTGAAGATGAACAAAAACCAGATTTCTAGCACTCCCAAAGTAACAGGCTTGGGTTCCAGTTCTGGCTCTCCCACCACCCAGCTCTATGATCCTGAGTGAGGATCTATTTCGGCATCTATGAAATGAAAGGACTGGACTAGATGACTTCTAAGGGTCTATGGTTCTAAACATCAACTTTTAAATAGACTCTGAAGCTGAGAACAGGCATTTAAGAATATTATTTTTAAAGTGTTAACGGCATTCTTTAAAGTATTCATTATTAATCGAGACAATTTATTTACTTGAATTATCTGTGAAAAATTCTGGAAGTGAAATGAAATATGTAGATAATAGTCTACCATATCCTCCTCCCCAGAAATTAGGAAAGCCTCCCCTTTACAAAATCCTCAATTTACTTCTGCCATAAGAAATAGCATTCCAGTCCAGCCCATTATTTTACTTTCTTCAATAGAAGGTTTTTGCATTCATGTTCTTCTCCTTTATTCCTGGCATAACCACAGCCACAGAGCCCCAAAGAAGAGTCCAGGTAGAGCTGGCAAGAAAACATTTCAGGCCTCCCCAGGAAGTGCCTCTGCCTTCCCTCTCCCTAAGGAGAGGACTTTTCTTAGGCCCAGGAGGGATGAACAGGAGTTCCAAAAGTCTGGAGGCAAGTCAGAGGTCTACTTCAGTTATCCCATTATAATGTTGCTGTCCCTTCACCACAAACCTCCTCCAGTGCCTCTTCATGGCATGAAGAAGGCCTTGAGCTCCTGGAGGCTATTTCAGTGGAGGGCTATCTCTGCAGATTCTACCTAGCTGGTTAGGCTTCAAGAGAGGGGCCTGGCAATGGACCCTATCTCTCATTAGAGGACTAGCCTCCAGAGGCTCATCACCAAGTTGGCTATGGGTGATGGATTTTGCAACTACAGCAGCTCTTGAAAACCAGGTGCTGCTATTCAGTCACTTCACTCGTGTCCAACTCTTCTTGACCCCCTCTGAGATTTTCTTGGCAAAAGATACTGGAGCGACTTGCTATTTTCTTCTCCAGCTCATTTTATAGATGAGGAACTGAGGCAAATAGGGTTAAGTGACTAGCTCAGGGTCACACAGATAGTAAGCATCTGAGGCCAGATTTGTTCTCGTGAAGATGAATCTTCCTGACTTCCAACTCAACACTCTATCCACAGAGCAACCCAGCTGTCCTGAAGACCAAAAATTAAGTAATATAATGTTTGCAATCAGTCAGTGGTGAGAATAAATACACTGATAAAATTCCAGATCCTTAAAATATTGGAATATGTTGCTGTCATACCTCTAATTATAACTAGATAAATCTAGATGGTGTGGGTGGTCTACAAGGTTCACCATCTTGAACCTAAAGCTGTGATTCATAAGAATTCTAGCTCAAATGGCTACAACTCCCAGGCCATGCAACAAAACTGTCCCTTATTCACTTCTAAAAATGGAGTTAGTGTAGTAGCAATCCTCAGACACTTCAAAATTTTTGGTATGCTACAATTCTGAGAAAGAAGTGATAGTGAGTTCTATTTAAAGTTCTATCTTTATTGTATAGTAAGATACCTAATGAGAAAGTAAGCTAATTGTACTCACTGGCCAACTACAGGAAGACCAAATTCTTAAAGCTAACAACTGTCTTCTTTGTGTCCCTTGGAACAGAATTAGCATTACTTTAAAAACAACTGCCCTATAAATGGAGTTAGAGTTATCAAAGCAGTGTTATGAAACAGATGGGCTAATAACAAAATCTCTTCACTACTGACTGCCTGACATTCTGGCAACAGGAAAACCAGAGCATGGTAACATCATAATTCACTGGCCTGGAGTCTTTTCAAAGTTTTCTAATAGATTCCACCTTCACATGAAATACTTCTTATTTAAAGATTTTTGTTACCCCTTGGGATCTCTGACAAACTGACCCATACTGTGATCACATAATGGCTAAGGCCCAGACATCGGCTCACTCATGAAAGGAAGAATGACACAGTATCTGATTTTTCCATTAATACATGTGACATGCTCTTAAACATTACTTCACAAAACAGCTACCAATAATTTGCTGGAAAAGATGCAGAGAGAACCACAGGCCTGCGTGAGAAACAGAAAGGAAAATTTGGATGTAAACGAAGAGACATACCTTATAATAATAGCAGAGAGTAGAGAAGTATGCCCTAGATTCAAACGAGATTGTTAGTAACAAAACTTTGAGGCGGGAGGTTAAATTGCAATACCTGGTAGTGTTTGTGTATATACATGTGCTAAGCCATCTCATTATTTTTCTGATATTTTATAATATCTATGTAGAGGAAAGGCTAGTTCCAACTGTGAGCTGTAAACGTGGTTCACAGTGCTCATGCTGCCTACAAACTTCAACAAGGTGTACAATATTATTCTCCTCCGTGTGGCTGTGAGGTCTTTGGATTACTTTAGCAAAGTGTATTTTTAACAGTACAACACACCTTTTCAAGCAGTCACTTAAATGTACGGATTTTTATTCAAATATGTTTATTGTGTGAAATGAATAAATCCTCATCATGGACGAAAGTGAGTAACTTATCCGTGCAGCATTCTAAGCCTTGCGATGCACTTTATGTGCGTCATTTCACCATAGCGAGGCGACAGAGTTCTTTCTGTTTTACAAATGAGGACACAGAGTGTAAACGAGTCAGGTGCATACGATCCTAGATCTGGGCTAAAAGGTACCTGATCTAATTCAACTGCTTTCATTTTACAGATGAAGACGATGACTCTAAGAGAAGTTAAATGACCTGTCCACTGACAGTAACCATTAGAAACCAGACTGGAATCCAAACTGTTGGGCCCCAGAGCCAAGGCTGTTTCTATTGCACAGCCATGCTTATGGTCACACAGCTAATGGGTGAACATATGCAATCCAAAATTCAGAACAGGATTTTATTGGTGAATTACCAATAGAAGAATTTCAAAATAAGTCTAATTTTTAAAAGGTGAAGTCTTCTTCAGGGTCTGTGCTGAAGCCAATTGTCCTCATGGGAGGTAAGCCTTCAGACCTTCATACGGTCACAAACCCAATGGAGTAAGGTCTATGGCCATCTCTCCAGGCCTGAGATGTTAAATGTTGAAAAGAAGCATATGAATATCCAATGAACAAATGAGTGTCCTTTGACTTTTCAGAGCCGGGTAGAGCGGGGTGGAGACAGGAAGAGTTGAGGAGAACATCTGGAGTTTTTCCTTTCCACAGTTAATAGGCAAATAATAATGATGGAAAGTTTTAGGGAGAACTATTGTGCTTTCCAGTGCCAGTATTTACTTTACCTGAATCAAAGAGGTGACTAGTCTTACACAGAAGGTCCAATTCTCGGTTCCAAACGCAGAGGTCACTACCACCAGAGAGCCAGACGTCCAGTCTCTGAAGAACTGTCAAACACTGGAGAAACAAATATTTGAAATGTACTGAATGCAAAAAACATCAACACACTGCTACAAAAATTTCCATTTGGATAAAACTGAAAAATATAACTAAACTTCTCCGGATTCTTTAAGTAAATCTCAACATTTCTATGATCAAGGTAATGTTTAGGGAAATGGTGATAAATGTTCACAAAATACAAGCATTCCATCTCTGAGATCCACAAAACCATTCACATTTTAACATTACCTCCTTCCCCTCCCTCTAACTTTCCCAGGTATTCTCTTCCTAAGGTCAAGAGAAAGATAAAATACAATTAGAGACAGATAGTCTCCCAGGATCCCTATTTTTGGAATGCTTGCAACTAAGTTCTTAAAACACGTTTCTCCTGCTGCTTAAGTCCTGTAATAGTATTAACATTCTCCCATTTAAAATAATAGTGCTTAGTACACAAATGTTATTGACCAAGTAGAAAACCCCATGTAGAGCCATTTGCCATATCACTGACTCAGTTACACCAAGGGTCAAATCATATGGTACTTATTTAGGTGGAGTATATTTCTCTATGGAGAAAATGGAAAGCACATAAAGCAGATGACAGAGGAGGCACACAGTAGCATCACAATAAGTTACATTTTGCCTCCTTGCTCCCATAACAGAATTATAACATAATTATCCACAATGCAATTCATCTACTTAGTCCTAGATATTATTCCTTTTATAAAAAATGACTGAATTATTAAAATTTTCCTGTCACCTACATTTCCCAATGTCCTTCTCCCTTTCTCTCCCCCAGAGTCACTTACAACAAATAAAAAAGGAGAACAATTTGGCCAAACTAACCAACATGCCCCCCCCAAAAAAGACTGACATTTCTACGCAGTGTTTCACACTCATTTTCAGTCCCTCACCTCTGCAAAGAAGTGAAAGAGATACCATATCTTATATATCTTCTTTGGGACCAACTATGGTCATTACGATGTCACAGAACTCAATTTCAATTACGTGGTTGCTATTTTTTCCATTTGCATAGATACGATGTAAGTCATGCGTACACTGTTTTCCTAGTTCTGCTGAGTTCACTCGGTATTAGTAACCATAATAGCTACATCTAACATTTCCACAGTATACTTTACAGTTTGCAAAATCCTTTACATACTATCCAATCTGATGTCTTCCCATGCTTCCCTGCGTCTCTCCACTCTGTTGTGCCCTCAGTACACAGAACCATTCTATGGCACTCATGTTCCACAGTCTGCTGAGCCATCCTTCATTCCATGAGCATCTACATTATTTATAGCTCGTTGATTTGTTTTTGACTTCTCTGCCTTCAGGATCTCCTCAAATGACACATATTCTTACTAAACAATTCCACTCCATCTACTGCCCCCCATACGCACACGTCCCCCACCTCTCCTTTTTCTTTTGAATAACAAATACTCACTCTTTCTAGAGCCATGTTCCAGGTATTAGTCTTGACTCATAGAAGGCCAAGCTTGCCTTTTTTACTTCAGGGTCTCTGGCTCACAATTTGTGTACATACATTTAAGACTGTGGGTTTTATTATTGGCTCCTTTCTTGAATGTTACATCCCGTGAATTTCCAGCTATTTCCTTCCAACATTGTTAAAATGTAGAACTTTACATTTTTCCCTTTAAAGTTTCATCTTTTATTGATGAATAATCCATCCTAGCTTATCAAGATCCTCTTGGATCCTTAGTGTCATCCATTGTATTAACTTTCACTTCCAGATGTATAGCATTGGCAAATCTGACAAGCATGGCTTTTATGACTTCATTCATTGATAAAAATGTTAAACACCATCTGACCAAGGACAGATTAGAGACCTCCCTTTAAGTTGACATCAAGACTTTAAAGGCTATTCTTTGGGCCCCTTTATTCAGCCATTTAAAAATCAATCTTTACTATACTACCATCTATCTCACATGCTTGTATTTTGTGCATAGGCAGTTAGGCAGTGCAGTGGATAGAGAATCAGTGCAGCAGTCAGGAGGACCTGAGTTCAAATCTCACCTCAGACATTTGACACTCACTAGCTGTTCGACCTTGGGAAAGTCACTTCACCTCAATTGCCTCATCCTGGGTCATCTCCAGTCATCCTGATGAATATATGGTTACTAGATTCAGATGGCTCTGAAGGAGAAGTGAGGCTGGTGACCTGCACATCCCTCCCTCACTCAGAACAAAGTCAAGTGCAAGTCATGTCATCATTTCTCTGATGGCATGGTCTTCTTCGACAAACACACACAATTCCAAACCTTCTAACTGTACATATGAATATAATAATGAAGGAGAAGACAGCCAAACTCCTCTACTCACCAACTAGAGAAGGAGAAGCACCAGGCTAGTCCATGCCACTCACAAACTCATTCCCAGGCAGCTGCAAATGTCCTTCAAGATGAGGAACAAGGTCTCAAGAAGATGTATTCACTTCTGAATTCATGAAGAATCCAAAGCCTAAGTCCAGCTATGCTTATCCCAGAAGGTTTCCAGGATTCTCTCATGTTTTCAGCCAAAGAATGAGTACCATGATAAAACTGGCAAGCATGATCTTTCAAGCATTTATTTTTACCATACTGCCCTAAAGCATTCTAGAGGTATGGATAAAAGCTTGGATAACTCCTTCTTCCTCTTGCCTACTCTTATACCCCTCACTCACCATCTGAGGTGAAATACTGGTACCCAGGCACCCACTTCTTTGAGGTAACAATATACTTTCTGGCAGCAGAATCACCTGGGGATTCTTGTTCAATAAATGGGGCTAACACAGGATTGAGACTTCCCTGGATTAGAGTCTGAGAAAATCCCATGACTTTCAGCAGGAAATACCCTCACCCTTGAGCCTTGGAGAAACAGATGAAGCATATCAACCCCCCCCCCCCCCCCATACACACAAAATACACTCTTCAAAGAACTGCAGGTCGATACAAAGCAATGCACTAATGGAGGAATTTTCACATCATCTGTTTCGTGATTTAATATTTCTCAGCCAAAGCAACAAAATCAAACAATATACCACCACTACCACCCACAACATTTACCTTGACTGTGGAATGGAAACATGATACTTTCTGAACTTGTCTGCCAGTGTCACAATCCCAAATCTGAATTTGTTAAGGAAATGCTAAGTAGCTTCTGAGCACAATTCGGGCTTTCTTATGAAGGGCCTAGCTCGTAACTGTTTTAAAGATGAAACGTTTCTTCTTTCTGCTATAATTCATTTTAAAGTATTTTTTAACTCTCGTGCTTTAATGCTATAGGAGCAACCTCACACGTTAGTTCACTTAGTAGGGTGTCATCTGCAACAATATATTTAAAAATATTATTTTTAAACATTTTTTTCAGTTAACAAGCACTCATGTTCTTTTCTTCTGACCTCCCCCTGACAACTGAAAAACAAAACTTTGGGAGAAATACACAAGCCAAGCGGAACCAGCCCCATGTCAGGTCTCTCCAAAAGTGTAGCTCTCGCTCTGCAGCTTGCATCCAAAAAACATTGTTACCGAATTACTCAAAATAGTCACAAGAACATTTGGCCCGAAGTTATAAAAAATGCATAGATCAGAGAATTGTAGGTTTGAAGCCGGAAAGGATTTTGGCCTCCACCTTCCCCCTTAATTTTGTAGTCTAGGAAATGGAGGCCAAGAGAGGTAAATCAAATCCCTTGGTCATACAGGTAGTGACAGAGCAAGGATTTGAACCCACATCCTTGGACTCCAGATCCAGTTCTCTTTCCCCTACAAAAATCAAGAGTATCTCTACACTAATAAATGATCACTATCATTAATTAAGCCAAGAAGGCCCAGCTTCAAGTGCTATCTCTAACACACACTGGTTGTATGATCTACAATCACATAATTTCTTAGTGCTCTAAGTCAGAGATTCTCAAACTTTTTGGTCTCAGGACTTTTTACACTCTTGAAAATTACTAAGGACCCCAAAGAATTTTGTTTTATGTGAGTTATATCTGTCTATATTTACCATATTAAGAAATTAAAACTGATAAAATTGTTAAAATATATATTAATTCATTAAAATAATAATGAATCTATTACGTTAACTTAATCTATTTTCATGAAAAATATATTTTCAAAAACAAAAAAGTGAGGATAGCACTGTTTTACATATTTTGAAAATTTCTTTAATGTCTGGCTTTAGAAGACAATTGGATTTTTTTAGATCTGCTTCTATATTCAATCTGCTGCATTATGGTTTTGCAGTTGAAGCATACAAAGAAAATCTGGACACACAAAGATGGTAATTGGAAAAAGGAGGAGTATTTTAATAGGCATATATGTCAATAGTTCGGGGCTCTCACATTCTGAGGACCTAGGTGCTTTATGACCTTTCTCAGACTCTTTAAGTTGCAAAGAAAGTAAGAGAGGATGTTTCATAATTCAGAAGTTCCCCAAACCAATGAAACCGCAGGACCAGACTGATCCTTATCCCTGTTTCTCATTATGCAAAATGTCTTCTTATGGTGAAAAATGCAAATCCTGCTGGTAAATTGTTTATAGATATCAAAAAGCAGTGGAGGTTTTTCCACATCCCTGAGAAAGAACATTAATGTTTGTTTCTCTCAATACTCCAAACTGGAACATAAATATATGTGTGTATACATATATATGTGTGTGTATGTGTATGCATATATATACACACATATACATATATGAACAAGCAAACAGCAAGACAGACTCACATATGAACATATGTATATATGCAGAGAAAGTGAGCAAGCACATTGATATGAATAAAAAATATAAAGAAATCTTAACTACTTAACCTCTATTAGCTGTTTGGGATAATTCAGCCTAATGTAGTTTAAACTTTAATTATGTACTATTCCTGAAAGAATTTTACATTAAATTAATACTATAAAATGAGTGCAACAGATATTTAACTTACTCGGAAGACCCTTAAATAGTAAAGGAATTGATTCTATTGTTTACAAATAAGTCTTCTTGATTCATTAAAGGAGATCAGATTAGACTGACCCCTAAAAATCATCATACCAGTAGTTAATTCAAATGACAATATTTAAGTATATATATATACATATGAAAATACATATATACATATATATATATTAAAGGCAATAATATTTCTCTCAAAGTATTTTTTAACTCATCTCACCATCCCCTTAGGATGACTCAGGGAGATTTTGTTGTATCCTATGCTACCCTTTGTCAAAAAATTTCTACCATCAAGATTAGAAACATGGGTAAATATGACTAGATTCTGGGTCTTAAAAGCATTTTTATAAATTCTCTAACACTTAAGCTAAGTGTTCTGGGAGTGCTCTCTATCTTCTCCAAGGAGAAAGGTCCCAGAGCCGAGCTGAGCCGAGCCGAGCGGTGGCCTAGGAGGCTGACAAGAACGCTAAAGCTGAGGTCCAAGGCCCTGAAGTGGAGCTCTGGCTGCACTTCTTCCTCCCTTTGTGTCCTTGAGAAAATCACTTCCTTTCTCTTGGCCTCCACTTCTTCATCTGTGACTGAGAAAAGCTGGCCCAGATGTAGGCATCTACAGACACTTATCAAACATGCCTCTTCTGGGCCAGGCGCTGGGGAAACAAAGACAAAAAAGCCGCAGCCCCTGTCCTCAGGAGCTTACGAGCCCCTCCCAGCACTAACTGGAGATGTCACGTCTTTGACCCTGGGGTAGCATCTCTTATTTTCCTCACCGTAAGAGATTCCTTTCATGTAGCAATACCCACATCAGCCAAAATGGAAGGATTTTCCTGCTACAGCTCTTTTTGGAACTAACACAAAAAACTTCCATATGCTTCCCGCTCAGCTTATCTTTATTTCCTTGAAGTTAAAAGAAATCCAAATCAACAATACTGAAAATGCCAACGTAAATGTTCTAGAAGAAAATCTCACTTTCCTTAAATTTAAATAGAAGAATTTAAGTGAAATAGATCATCTTTGGAAAAGTATTTTGTAAAAAGACAACTTGCTAGTTCTGTGCTAGATTTCACAAGAGAAACAACTAATCATGTGGGTTAAAAGGCCGATGAAGGGGAAGGAGCGTCTGCCTGAACAGTCAGATGACCTGGATTCAAGCTCTGCCCCGGATCTGCTAGAGGTAGGAAACCTGTACAGAACTTTGAATCTGATTTTCTATATCCATAAGATGTAGATAATAAGACTTATCCTTCCTAGCTTATAGGGTTGTACTGGTGATGAAGTGAGATAGTATATAAGACATTTTAAGCCTATATCAATGTAAACTATTATTACTGTCTCGCAAAAATAAAAATACACTCATTCTCATTATATTATCATTTTAAACTCCAGTCTCTAGAAACTCAAAGCTAAAGCATCATCTCCCTGGTCTCCCTAAACTTTCCCTTCCCTTATTCATTTTCCTTCAGATTTAAGGATACAATAACAGTCCTATCAGCAGAAGCTGTTAAGATCAATTGATTTTTATCTTCATAAGAATCCGAGGAAGGAAATGCAGTTATAGCTGTTATTTTTTGTGTATGTCCATGGAGCTCAAAAATCTTTTCTCCTGTCTGAAAAAAATAAAATAACGTTAATAGGCTCTGATTTCATACAGTAAATAATTTTAAGTGACAATCCTAAGAGGAATCACCACAAAGAAAGTATTCATAAATTTTATTTCAAAATTATATCACAGAACTGAATTTTTTTTCAATATTCTACATTAAAATGGAAATTTATCAAGTGATTAAAAACAACAACTAAGAATAGCCCAGCAACTCTTGACTGTTTTCTAACAGAACAGCACTGCACTTCTTACGTACTTATTAGACAGTTGTAAGAACAGTGCTGTAACTAGGATTCATTTGTGAATTGTAACCTATCTACAGTCTCCGATTTCATGGAGCTTGGGTGTCAGTTATATCACACGATGGACAACTTGGCCAAGATGAGCCCAGACTTCCCTGTACTTGCTGACGTGGTTCAAGAGCTTATGAACAAATTTCAGCACAAATATTTCAAGTACCTGTGATTTCACCAACGTTCGTACTTCTGACCTAAGGCTCCCTACACAACTGAGTGCACGATCGTCAAGAGCCATTACGCCCAAAGTGCATCACTGTCTGGCAAACCTGGTGGTGACGGTCGATAAAAACATACTTTAGCACCAACATGTCACCATGGATGGCTCAATAAATCGATACGGTCGGAAGGTCCAACCTTTGTTTCCTCAGTCATTTCATCTGCCACCCACCACAGCCCCGAGCAGCAGCCTTTCCAACAGGGTAGGTCATGTCAAAGGAAGTTCCTGAGGCACAGCTTTCAGGAATCCAGGAAAACCTCAATACTACATTGAAAACACTTTAATACTGCTTTTATATGAGTCCAAAACAGGATATGTGTGACTAATGCCATTCTACTTTAAGAACGTATCCAATAAGCTTAAGCTATTTCTTTCACTTTGGACAACTGGACAGTACTTAAATGAAATATATAACTTCTTGAAGATTAAAAAAAAAAAGCATACACTATGTGTGCTCACTGGTGGAAGAGCAATCATGTAAATAACCACAAATCAGTGGTCTGAAAGACTGGGGCCACAAAGGATTTCAATGAACAGAATTGCCAGCAATAATACTCAACGTTGTCAAACTAGTAAAGCTCAGTGCCATCAGATATAGGACCACTCTGACTTTGGAAATCAACACAACGGAGAAGCACAGTTTTGCAGGGTGGGAGAAAAACTATCTTCATGACTACAATAAAGGAAACCACTACTAGATTTCAATATTTTACATTTACAATTCTACTAGAAAAAAGTTTCAAAAGTTAGAATAAGCCAGATGAAAGATTAAGATATCACCCTTACACGAACAATACTGAGGCAGCTACACGTTGTCAGATTGTTCTTAGCAGTCACTGTAAATCTTGCTTATAAAAGGTGATGTGTACACTTGCAAAGTCTCTATCCTTTTCATTACTTTATATTGTTCTCTCCTACTTTTCAAAACGTTTGCCAATTTCATTTCACAGTTTCCAAAAAATCAAATGTAAAACATTCCAGGAGCTCTTCATCTATATTTCATCACCTCAAACAGCAAGACAAAGTTCAACTTCTTTTATTTTTAACATTTCTTTTATGTTAGAAGAAAGAATATATAAAGGCAGCATGACATAGTGAATAGAAAGTCTTCATGGAGTCAGGAAGACCTGGCTTTAAATTCTGCCTCTGACATATTGGCTTGTCTGACCATAAGCATGGCATTTAATATCTCTGTGGAAGACTCTTCAAGACTCTAAGACACAGAGGAACAGATGGATTCGTGAATGGGATTTCTTCCTAGGGAGATTTCTACACTACTACAACCAAGAAGCTTAAACCAATGTGGGGAAATGTTTGGGATCTTTTTCTTTACATATTTATCAGAGTTTGTTTGTTATGAATAAGTACAAAAATATCAACAGTTTAATATCTGAATGCAGAAAAGCATATAGTGCATCTAATTTGATTCATATACTTAGTTCTATTGTTATTGTACGATCCATTTAAAATCAGCACACACCTGGGCATTCCATAAAAATACAATCCCATCATCTCCAGCAGAGGCAAATCTGTTGAGGGAAGACAAAAAGAAAAAAGGTCGTAAGTGATGAGTCTAAAGGGCGTGTCTATTATCACATGATTGCTAGAGTGACTAAGTCTCCTCAACCCATATTAATTAACATTTTCAAATACAGATAAAATTCTATTATAACTAATTGTCTTGTAGTAGAATAAATATGGTTACAATGAACACATTGCTAAAAATATAAAACAAAAGGCTGGACTAAGGCCCCTTTGTGCGCTAGAATTCTGCTACTCTATGAAATCTGCAACAAGATGGAAATGAGCCAATACCCAGTTCTTCTGTTATCAATTAATTTCCCAACAGGGGAAAGAAGGAGGGTCTGAGTAAATTCATTTTTATTCACCTTATGCAGATTTTAAAAATCTAACTGTTCAAAACAATTCCTACTCCTTTACTCCTTCTACCTGCTGGATCTTTTGGGATATTGATACTTTCTTGAGTAATCAAGCGTTTGGATGTTAAGAGGAAACTGTGAGTAACTATAAAAAAGCTACAAGTGCCCAGCGAGACACTCGGTGCTCAGTTCTCCTTCCCCTTCAACAGACATACTTCACAAAGGATGCAATCTTTTCTTTCAATGACAAAGAATGTATCTGATATGTGAACAGTCTGTGGAAATCATTTGTTATCCAGGATTATTAGTTACAGAATGAATAAACAAGGACTTAATTAAGTATTTAATACTTGCTAAGCACTGGGGATACAACACTAAAGCAAAAGCTAACACAGTTCAGATCCTCAGGGACCTTCCACTCTAACAAGGAGGAGGCGAGTGGTGGCAGCTGGAGTTTGTAGCTTAGAAAGTGACTGACATGGTGAATGGAGAACTACAGGAGAGTAGATTGATACACCTTTTCAGATAAAAATAGATTATTAATTTGGGTACTGATTTGACTGTGACTCTAGAACAGAAAAGAAGGAAGGAGAGGTGCTTTATCTAAACCTTCTATTTCCCCCAACACTCAGCAGTGCTCTGCTCGCAGTAGGTGTTTAAATCATTTCTTCAATTAACCACTGACATGACATGATTTATTACATTTTCCAATATTTATATAAAACGAATCATTAGTGTGTTCCTTTGCTGAGAGCACATATGGGTGGAGGAAAACAAGTCAGGAGTATCAAAGGGAGATTTCAGGAAGTTACAGTTCAATAGACTGCAGAGCAAGGTGAGAACCTGTTTGGACTAATGGGTCAAGAGAGACACTCACCAATCAGAGTAGTGGGCCTCACGGGGGAGAGTTTAGAAAGGTTAAGTCAAGTTTAATTAGACAAAATCTACTTTTAAACAAATCGATAAAGCACAGCTCTTATGGATTATCCATGAGTCACTAATGTCTCACGTATTAGAATATGAGGGCAGGGATTATGTTTTTGCCTCTCTTTATACCCAGAGCTGCCTGGCACACAGTAAGCAATTACCAAACGTGAGCTGCTGACGATTGAGAATCTTTTTTATGATGGTTTTTACTTACATGAACAAAATCAACAAAACTGAACGACTTCAATCTTAGGGGTGTGACATCATTAGTGAATAATCTTTCCATCAATCAGCAAGTATGTATTAAGCCATTTACTACGTGCTAGGCAGGCACAGTCCTTAGCTGAAAATATAAAGCAAGATAAACACAGCTCTTGCACCCAAGGAGCCCACATTCCAGTGGGGGGTCAGCAGTGAAATAAAGAGGGCCACAACGGACACCCAGAAAGACAGAAGATAACCTTCTCATCACTTCTTCTCCTCTCAGCCCCATCATGCGGCTTCGTACCTTCTATGCTCTACTACCTATGATTGTAATAAGTAGAAAAAACTCCACTCATCAATTTCTTATGCTCTTATCCAACAGTTCTTTCTTTGCCCATCTCCTTCCCTGGCTCCTTTTCCTAACCCTGACTGATAAAGTAGATTATCCCCAAGAAGCTGTTCTCAGCCAGCTTCTCTCTACAAATTCTTTTCCTCGACAACTCCATTGTTCCCATTTTCAACTATTACCTCTATACACATGACTGTCAAATCTGGACTTCCTATGCCGACCACTCTCATCTTTACTCCCAACCACCTACTTGCACCATACATACCTCACATGTAACATGATCAAAAGTGAACTTGTATTTTCCCTAAAACCTTCTCCTCCTTTTAACCTTATTATTTTTGGCAATGGCACTACTTAATCTCTCATACTCAAATCTTTTTTTTCTTTTCATTTGCCCATTTTGTAATATTTTTTTTTACTAATTTTATTTATTTTCAGTGTTCTACAATCACTAGCATATAACTTAGATTTTTTCCCCTCCCTCCCCACTACCTCCCCCCTCTCTCCCCAAGATGGCATACATATTTTATATAGGTTCTACACATACATTCCTATTAAATACATTTTCACTATAGTCATGCTGTATATGAGAATTAAAATGAATGGGAGAAATCATATAACAAACCAAAACATAATACACACACACACACACACACAAAATGATCTGCTATATTCTGCGATTGAATTCCACAGTTCTTTCTCTGGATATGGAAGGCATTTTTCCTTAAAAGACCATTGGGAATTTTTTTTAATTAATTTTATTCATTTTCCGTGTTCTACAATCACTACTATACAACTTAGATCATTATTTTCCCTCCCTCCCCAAGACAGCATATAATCCTATATAGGTTCTACACATACATTCTTATTAAATACACTTTCACTATAGTCATGCTGTGTAGAAGAATTAAAATGAATGGGAGAAATCATCTATCATGGGAATTTTTTTAAGTCCTTGCATTTCAATGAAGCACTAAGTCTACCAGAAAAATTCCTCACACACTGTGGTTGTTGCTGTGTACAAAGTTCTCCTGGTTCTGCTCCTTTCACTCAGCATCAGTTCATACGAGTCCTTCCAGGCCTCTCTGAAGTCTTCCTGTTCATCATTTCTCATAGCAAAATAGTATTCCATTACATTCATATACCACAATTTATTCAGCCATTCCCCAATTGATGGGCTTCCCCTTGATTTCCAGTTGGCCACCACAGAGAGAGCTGCTCTAAATTTTTTGTACATGTGGGACCCTTTCCCATTTTTATGCTCTCTTTGGGATACAGCCCTACAAGTAGCATTGCTGGGTCAAAGGGTACGCACATTTTTGTAGCCCTTTGGGCATAGTTCCAAACTGCTCTCCAGAATGGTTGGATCAGCTCACAGCTCCACCAACAATGAATTAGTGTCCAACTCTCCCACATCTTCTCCAACATTTATCATCATCCTGTTCTGTCACGTTAGCCAGTCTGATAGGTGTAATGTGGTACCTCAGAGTTGTTCTGACTTGCATCTCTCTAATCAAAAGTGATTTAGGGCATTTTTTCATATGACTATAGATAGCTTTAATTTCTTCTGAAAACTGTCTGTTCATATCCTTGGACCATTTGTCAATTGGGGAATGACTTGTATTCTTGTACATTTGACTCAGTTCTCTACATATCCTAGAAATGAGGCCTTTATCACAGACGCTAGTTGCAAAAATTCTTTCCCAGTTTTCTGCTTCCCTCCTAATCTTGGTTGCTTTAGTGTTATCTTTGTTTTCATCTTCAGCTTTTTCTTCCTTTCCCTATTCCTGCCTTTGAAATACCTGGTGAGGTCCCAAGGCTGATTGTATAACAATATCACTGACATCTGACTTCTCTCAATTATCATTGCTACTAATAGGCCAATAATATAACAAGCTCTTAAGAGATCTTCTCACATAGACTCTCTCCACAAAGCTAACCGTTAGACTAGTGTCAGACTTACCTTCCTTATGCAGAAATCTGGCCTTGTCTCTGTTGAACTCTGCCGTCCAAAGATCCTGGATAGCTCCCTAGTACCTACTGAACGAAGTTCAATTTTCTTAGCATGCCATTCAAAGCCTTCCAAAATTTACCACCAACTCATCTTTTCAGAGTTTACGCTACTCTCTCTCTCTCTACGTAATCTATGCTTCAGCCAAACTGGACTCTTCTTCATCTTTCATACAATGTTCCACAATTTTCTTCCTTGCCATGCCTTGCCCATACATTTTATTACCCTTTTCCCCACTGATTTCCCATCTTTCCTTTAAAGCCCAACTCTAGAATACACACACAGAGATGGACACAGAAATATCTTTTATTCAAGAGGGGAAAGGGAGGGAAAGTGGAGAAGGGAGAATTAAAAGCAAGACAGATTAAAGAAAGGATGAGCTTTAAGCAAAACAAACTTACTCAAGATTTGTAAAAAGTATAACTCTTTTTGAAGTGGCAAAAAATGGGGATCTGAGGGGACAGCAATCATTTGGGAAATGACTGAATAAGCTATTATATATAAACGAGATGGAATACTACTGTGCTATAAGGAATGACGGAGGGGGTAATTTTAGAGAAGCCTGAGAAGAGTTTTATGAACTAATGCAGAGTGAAGTGAACAGAACCAGGAGAATAACTATACAGTGACCACAATATTGTAAAGATTTAATTAGGAACTCTGTTCAGCACAGGGGTTGCAGAGGACAAAGATAACATGTCCTACCTACCTTCTGACAGAGAGGTGACACAGACACACACGCACATACATACACACACACGCACACATGCACACACGCATACACATACATGTGCACACATATACACACACTCTCACACAAGTGCACTCACACACATGCACACTACACACAATCGTAGACTTACACACACGCACACACATGCACACACACCTGTGCACACTCGTGCCCATACACGTGCACTCATACACACACATGCGCACACATGTGCACTCACACATGCACACACATATGCACACATGCACTGCATACTCACACACATGGGCACACTTACACACATGAGCACACTTACCTATATGCACACACGAGCACACTTACATATGTGCACACACATGCTCACACACATGCACACATGCTCACACACAAATTTTCTTCTCTGGAACATAGTCAATGAAGAAATATGTTGTGCTTAATTATACATGTTTTGTAACGGGAATTTTATTTTTCTTTCATTCTCAAGAGGGTGGGGAAAGGGGAAAATGGTGGTTTTTTGAATCAAAAAAAAATTTTAAAAATCACCTCCTTCAAGAAATCTACAATTCTTCAACTCGGAAATTCAATTACATTCAACATTTATTTCTGCAGTACAGAAATGACTATTAGGAAAACGAAACCTAACACAATCAGAGAGAGTGTCAGGGAGCAGCCAGCTGTCCTTAAGGAGCTCAAGTTATCAGGCCCAGACAGTCTAGATCAGGGGTGGGAAACCTGCAACCTGGAGGCCACATGTGGCCTTCTAGGTCCTTGAATGCAGCCTTTTGATTGAGTCTAAGTTTTACCAAACAAATCCTTTTATTAGGGGGATTTGTTCAGTGAAATTTGGATTTAGCCAAAGGGCCGCACTTCAGGACCTAGAGGGCCACATGTGACTGAGAGGCCACAAGTTCCCCACCCTTGATCTAGATGGTAACTAATGCTGATTGCTAAACAATAGGAAAGGTGCCATAGAGCGAGCAAAGGGTAAGTACTGCTCCACTTTTCAAAAAAAAACCTTTTTAATGGAAGAATATAATTTATAAACTGGAATCTATCAGCTAGACTTAAATTCCCAGCAAAATTAAAGATTATTAAGAGACGCTTAACGGACATCTAGAAAAAGACAAGTGATCACAAAGAGTCAGTCTGGCTTCATCCAAAACAGGTTATGCCAGATTAACTCCATTTTCTCAATCAAAAAGTATTCACTACAAGTGTGCCAGGCATTGTTGTAAGTCCTGGAGAAACTAAGACAAAAGGGAGGCTGGAACCAAGTTGTGACAGGCTTTCAATGTCAAGCAGAGGAGTTTATATTTGATTCTGTGAGTAACAGGGAATAAGCTGAGTCTACTGACTAGGGGAGTGGCACAATCGGATTTGCTCTTTAGGAAAATTAGTTTGGCAGCTAAGTGAAGGATAGATTAGAGAGGAGAGACTTGAGGCAGGGAGACTAATTAAGCCATTGCAATATCTTTTTTTTTTTTAACATGACTCCTAGACAATGAGATCAGGGGAATGCTGTAGATGTACTTTAATGAGATTCTAGCAAATAATGTATTTTATTGTTGTATGTAGTTGTATGTGTCCTTTAGTTGCCAATATGGAAAGTCATAATATTGAATAGCATGTCCTTTGTGCTATAAGAGAGAATTTATGTTCTTTCTTTAAATTTTTTACAAATAACAAATGCTTTTCATTCCCATTCCTCAAGTAAACACCAAGAAAGAGAAGAGGGAAAGAGGGAGGAAGGAAGGAAGGAAGGAAGGAAGGGAGGGAGGGAGGGAGGGAGGGAGGAAGGAAGGAAGGAAGGAAGGAAGGAAGGAAGGAAGGAAGGAAGGGAAGCAGGAAGAGAAGGAGGGAGGGAGGAAGAAGAAAACTTTTACAACAAATATACCTTGCTAAGAGAAGCACATTCCCATATCAGCCATATTAAAAAAAATGCATCTCACTCTGCACTCTGAGCCCATCAGTTTTTGGTTAAGAGGTAGGTAACTTAGATTTTGGCAAAGAATTTTACAAAGTCTTTCATGCTATTCTTATGGACAAATGGAGAGATTTAGATTAATTGGTGGTACAAGTTAAGCGGATTCAAAACAGAGTGGATGGACCCAAAGAGTAGTCATTGATGGCGGGAGGTCAGTTTGATGGGAAGTTTCTACTACAGTGCCCCAGGGCTATATGCTTGACTCTGCAGGGTTTAATACGTTTAGCAATGATCTGGCATAGATGGCCTGTTTATCAAATTCACAAGTGACACAAAGCTGGAGAGGGTAGCTTACAAATTAAGAGAGTTAGAGAGTTAGGGTCCAAAAAGATTTTGAAAACTGAAAGATCTAGACAGGTTATTAAATGTGCAAGGCTCTGTGCCAAGTGTTGAAGATAAAAAGGTCTGACACAGGCCTCACTTAAAATCTAATAAGTTTACTAGTAATGCCTTCTCTCCCCTTAGACCTCACATGGTACTGGATACTATAGCTCTCTTAGGAACTGAAATGTATTACAGTTGCTGGCATCTTATGATCCTCCTTGATTAGATTCTAAGTTCCATGAGGAGCTATCGATTCATCAGGACTGTAGAAGATGCCTTAGAGAGCTAAACCAACTCCATCACATTTACATATCAGAAAATCAAGGTCCCAGATAGTGAAATGGCCTGCCCCAAGGTGACACAGATTTCCTAATATTTTACGCATAAAGGAATATATGATCACTGAGCCCTTTATGGATGGGGGAATATGAATAAATAGCACAGTTAAAGGGAAACTTGGGAAAGTTAAGATTCGCAAAAGGAACAAAGCTCAAGATTAATTCCAGAAATGGCCGGAGCCCATCATGAATGACATAATGAAGATAGAACTAAGAAATTCAATGGAGTGTTCAACTCACCATGCTACAGGGAGGTGGAGAGAGTGGATACATTTTAGGAAAGCTATGGTCTCTCCCCTCATGAAACTTAAAAATAACATGTCTTGATAGAAGCGCTCCAACGTCACTTTCCCTCTAAAATTCTCTGATTGAAGAAAGGCCTTAACAACTCTTAGATGAGGATACACTGCACAAAGGAGTAAGTTCTCACCAACTTCTTAGGCTGTTCTATTCTCATTTTAAATGGATAGCATGATAATTATTTGAGGATGAAAAATGAATGATGATTTCAACAATAACCAACTAAAATATAAATTTTCATAGTAAGTTTCAAGTTTTGTGGGAAAAGAAGAATAAAGTGATACTGAGTATTTTTAAATACTAAAGTGAATCTTTAACTCTTTGTGGGTCTGCTGATTTTTGTTTCTGTGGTCATGAGAAAGAAGGCAGGTCTCTAGAGCTTTACATTTTCTTGCATTGCCAATGATTCTTTGAACTTTTATAACTTCTTTTCTCCTTTTCAAAAATTACAGTTTTAAAAGACACACACTTTTTTTCCAATCTGGATTTGAAGATTCTCATTATTGTTCCATGCTGTCCAAATCTTGAAGTTTACAATAAGGAACGACAAAATGATCTAGAATCTGAAAATGAGATATCAACCTTTAATTCAATGAGTAGTGAAGAAAAAGTAAATTGAAATGATGCTCCAAAGTAATGCATGGTTTTCGGGACATTTTAAGAAATTATTCAAGGGTCAATAATCCAGCTAGTACATCATTCAAGGTCCTTCAGTCCTCCCCTTCCAGCCCATGGCTACCTTGTGGCTACCTCGGCTCTTCTTATTATCCCTTCTAAAGAAGTTACTAAAAGAAGAGAGAGGTGAAAAAAATCTGTACAATTTTGCTCAATGTTAGGAACTCTAAAATATTTAGCTGGAGAAAAGGTAGCACTTCATGGCTAAAATGAGAGTTTGAAGTTAGCTGTGGATTTCAACTTTCCGTTTTATCCCTAATATTCCTCAAACAACTAAAAACTTACAGCACTTTAGTTATTCATCTCAACTCAGATCTTAGTCACCAAGGACACATTCAAACCAGTCCCTGAACTTTAAAATGCTTTCACAAATCCAGAATTTCACAGAAACATCAGGATAACGTGTAACACAGAAAAACTCTAAATCTTCTGTCACACAGAAAATAACATCTAAGAGGATTTATGACCATAAAAGGAAGCAGGCCAATCATGTCATAAGAAAAAGAAATTACCGATGGCTAGAACCATCCTGCACCCATACTAACATAACATCAAAAAACAGAGAGAACACCAGCAGCACACAGGGTGGTCTCCTTCTGGAAGATTTATGGGAAGACACAGAAAAGAACAATACAAAGGCACCCACATTTATGAGATAACAGATGTATTTAATTACCAAAGTATAAACTAACATACAAAATAATGCAAAGTTGAAAAAAAGCAAATTTGGAGGACTAGTACACTATAACATTTTAAAATCTAACAGCTATAGAAGTAAACAGGAAAAAAGAGATAAGGGAGTACAGAAAAAGTTCCTATTAATTTTTTTAAATTTTGTGTTCTTTATAAATATAAATAGTTCTAATAGATGAATTGATTGAATTTTCATTGGGCTTTCCTCCTTAGCTTTATATTGCTAAGATTGCTCTTATATTCGTAAAAAATTTTTACATTTTTTTATATTTTAAAATTTTTTAATTTAAATTTTTAACATTTTAATTTACATTTTAATTTAATTTACATTTGAATTTAAATTTTTTATATTTTTAAAAATATACAAGTTATGTGGAACTGAGAATCTATTTTCCCAGTGAAATATTATAAAAGCAATGGCTAGTTTCTCAACCTAACTCACAAATGCCTACTTGCCCCACACTGCAGCTGAAATAAGGAATGCTTACAATGAAAAGAAAAATGTAAGAAAAAATGTTATAAAACAATAATTTGAAAAATTCATAAAAATCTAATTTTAAAGTTTTTTTATCCTAAATGTGTGTTTGGGTGAAAACAGGTTAGAAGATAAAAATGGAAATTGTAAATTGGATCACTTTCATGGACAAATAGCTCTGGTTTATTTTCCTTTATACACTACATGCTCTAAGACTAACTTTTTTTCATCTAGACTGTGATTTAATCATAAATTAACCTAC
This sequence comes from Notamacropus eugenii, assembly GCF_028372415.1. Lineage (NCBI taxonomy): Eukaryota > Metazoa > Chordata > Mammalia > Diprotodontia > Macropodidae > Notamacropus > Notamacropus eugenii. Next base: position 471,209,058 of record NC_092875.1, read on the forward strand.
GAGCCCCTTCTTGGGTGAATCCTTGTCTCCAACACTCCTGGCTAACTTGTATCAAAATCTTGGGGTGGGGAGCGCAGTGAAAGCAGGGGAAGTAAGGTTTTTCTTAAAACTGATACACAGAAAAATTCGTTTAAAAGTCTAACCTAACAGCAGAAGTTAGAGGAAGGAAAAAAAGAAGAAAACAGTAAGTAAACTACTTTCTTTTCCTCTGCTTCTAGGTTCTAGACAACTTTCACTTACTAAGTCCAATTACAGAGATGCCAAGCATTAGGTCCGTCTTATATCTAGATCCTAAAGGCTATGAATGAGATTTCTAATAGTACAACCATTATAATAAAACTCACACTAACAAGACACATGGTACATTGTAGAACATTCACTTTAATTATATTTTGCCTGTGACATTTCCAAATGTATTCAGTTTCTTGTATTGTTTTTCCAAAGTAATGATCTGCAAAGCAGAGATCACTTCAGAACTGAGAGGACCATATACATGAAGAAAGTATTTTCAAAATACTATAAAACAGTTAGCTAAGAAAAAGAACACTTGAGAAATTGAGAGTTAAAAAAAGACAGAAACCAGTCATTTGGCACCAAAAGGAGACTTTCCAAGTCAACACGGCTTCTAGACAAGTATTTCATTTATTTGAAATTATACTCCACAATAAGAATCTCTAACAAATAAAGCATTAACTGGTTTAAAAAAACAGTTAAATTACCTAATTTCTCCCTCATTCTCTTTCTCCTCCCTCTAGATAACTAGATGTTAAATGTCATGACTCTGACTATAGCATTTACATAAAAATATAGAAAGGCCTCAATTAGCTGAAATTCTTAATGGAGTATTTCAGATAATTTAATTTTGTTTAGCTTGGGGTTAATGAGAAAACACTTTAACTGAGAAACTTACAGTGCACCTCAAGGTCCATCCTTGTGAGCAACTTCCATTCTGCAGAGCTAAAGACACAGAAAGAGCAAATGGCTGGAAGGAATCAGGCAGGCAACGTCAAAACATTTACAAGCTGCGAGCCCCTTGTCCCAAGTTATAGGGGATACAAGAGGCACAAGCCTCGAGTACCTCAAACTTTGGCTTCCAACAAATATAAAAGAGACAAGTAGAAAACAATTAAATGCTAGCAATAAGAAGTATTTATTAAACTCATACTATGTGTTAGGTATTGTGCTTACCACTGAAGATATATATATAGATTTATATATGTATATATAGATACAGATATATCTGTAACTAGATGGATAGATAGATAGATAGATAGATATAAATACAAGGAATCAAACAGTTCCTACTCTCAAGGAGCTAACATTCTAAGGGAATAGAAAAAAAGAGGAATTTATATAATATGTATCTACAGAAAAAATAAAGAAATTACAAAGTAGCTCATTACAAAGCAGTGTGAAAGGGAAGTCACTAACGGTTGGGGGCAGTGAGGAAAGTTTCATCTTGAAGAGGGATACTATGAGACAAGAGGACAGGAGGGGTGTATTCCAGGCTAAACCACACGACACTAACTATACCAAGAACACAAGTTCTAAAAACAGAGAAGTCAGTGCAGCTTGTTTGTTCTTTGTTCTCAAAGAGGACCGATGACATCAGGAAGGCGATGCCAAGACTTGTAAACGAAATGGATTGAAGTGAGGGAGGGCTGTGCAAAATCATCCCCCTCACTTTCTCCTCCAGAGTCTTGTGGGTCCAGTGGCAAGATGCAGAATCGGACAACTGGAGATGACCCCGGATGCTGTGGGAGACCTTGGCCTTGTGAAATTAAGGTCTTTCCCAGGTCTTAAGTTTGACTGAGGCAACACCCATTCAAAGATTAAGGCCAGATAAGAAATGAGGCAAAGAATGGCCTCTTTCACCTAGTTAAAAAAAAATCAATCTGGGAGGGGCAGACCCCCCTCCCCCCCCCCACCCCGGGTTTCTGGACAAAACAGAAACAATGGTCATTTACACTCACTCCACATCATCAGGGCCCAGACAACAACCAAGTGAGACCTGGGTTAGGACCTACTGATGGCTAATCAGTGAGTGCGAGAGTGATTTGAGTTTAAGGCATGGTCCTTAAGAAAGAAATTGAGCCCAGAAACCCCAAGATATCTTGTGAGGTTTCAGAGGTCAAAATTTACATTCCTTTGAGTAGAGCACCTGCAAGTAAGGTTATGATACCCTATATGGCAGGCAGGCAGGCAGGCAGGCAGGCAGGCAGGCAGGAAGGAAGGAAGGAAGGAAGGAAGGAAGGAAGGAAGGAAGGAAGGAAGGAAGGAAGGGAGGGAGGAAGGAAGGAAAGGAGGGAGGGAAGGAGGGAGGGAGGGAAGGAGGGAAGGAGGAAGGAAGAGAGGAAGGAAGGAAGGAAAGAAGGAAGGAATGTTGGATCAGCACAGCTGGAGAAAGGTTCACAGAAGAGACAGGATTTCAGTGGGCCTTGAAGAATCGATAGAAATCTGACAGATAGAAGTATAGTAGGTGAACATTCCAGGCAGCTGTCTAGAATAAGCCAAGGCATGAAAGTAAAAACAAGAATAGGTTGTTTGGGGAACAATGAGAAGGTTAGAGGAAGATAATGTCTTAGATGGAGAGAACAACCAAGAAGAAATTCCTTCTACCAATGGAGGCAGATGCCTTTTTCTGCAATTTACAGTCTTAAAGAGAGCTGATAAAAGCAGAAGTGTCATAGAGGTGGCAACGTCCCTGGGTGCTACCAGGAACAGATTAACGTGTAATTGGTAAATATTTAACAAAATAAATGTATAATAAAACAGATATTACATCTTAAAACTAAGTCAATATGCTGCCACATAGATCGTATAGGAATTGTTCAGTCATTTTTGATTGTGTCTGACTCTTCGTGACCCCATTTGGGGTTGTCTTGGTGGAGATACTAGTGTGGTTTGCCATTTTCTTCTCCAGCTCATCTGACACGTGAGGAAACTGAGGCAACCAGGGTTAAGTGACTTGCCCAGGGTCACACAGCTAGTAAGTATCTGAAGCCAGATTTGAACTCAGGGAGATGAGTATTCCGGACTCCAGGCCTGGCACTGTCCACTGTGCCACCTAGGCAGCCCCTATGGAGGGATTAGTGGCTCCCAGATCTCTCTGCATACAACTGGCCTAGAGCACGGAGAATCAGTCAGTATATGTCAGAGGTTGAAGTTAAACCCAGGCTTTCCTGGTTTCAAAGCCCATCTACTGGAGAGAAATGTGGGAAATAAGAATTGGACAGAGTGAGGCAAGATTAAACTTTCAAAGCTGAGCCAAAGAGTTTATAGATGATGCCTTATGGAACCACTGTAGCAAGTTTTGTAGAGTGCACTGACCCCACCAAAATATGTTCTGGAAATTTTAAATTAAATCCCTGGTAAATTTGGTCTCTTGTCATTGGTTTTTTTCCTCCCATAAACTCTGACCAGCAAAATAATTTCATTTATTCAAAGTTCTAGTTGTCTAGCTAATCACTTAGACCCAGAACCCAAGTATAACTTACTAATACTTACAATTAATTTTATAAGTTATTTCATGGATTAAAAAAATACCACTTAGTGTGTTTATAATTTTTGTGCTTTATTCTAGAACTGTCATCTTCAGTTCAGAGTTTTAGAGAAGTCTTAGTGCCTGGGACAATTAGAAGTGAATTCATTTTACTGGTAGTCACACTAATTTCAGAGTACATTTCTATGGAACCTAGATTTTCCAGTCTCCAAGGCATACATTCTATCCATGACACCATGCTGCCTGTAGTGTTTATAATAACAGATTTTTGTTTGTGAAGAGAAATAGTCACTGTTTATAATAATTGATAATATTTCTCTTCACAAATTGAAAGTCACTGAATCCTAAGAGGAATTAAAACACATTTAAATGTCTTCATTAAAGAAATACTTCCATATTATTTCACAATTAACACTTTCCATTTCCTTTGTTTAAAATGTAATATAGATTAATTTTTAAGAAGTTCTGTTTAGAAATTATATTTGCCTTCTGGGAAGGCTTCTCAGTAAAGGGTGATGGGTTTTAAGGATTATGAAATCCCAATATTAAGCTTCAAAAATTCGAAATTAAGACAAAATGTGGTAGTGAAATCCTCTTTCCCCCTTAACTTTCATCTGTCAAAGGAAAATTATTAGAATCATAGAATAAGAACTTTGGAACTAAAAGAGACTTTCCAGATCACGTAATCTAAACACTTTACTTCACAAGGGAGATGTGTCAATGATGCAATCACAAATTCAGAAAATAAACAAAAAAATATACTTTACCTACATAAATCTAAAAGAATGCACCCAAAAGCAGAGAGTTAAACTTTGTTTACTAAGTTAATAAGGCAGCTATATAAATAATTAGCTAAAATAAAAGCAGGGCTCTAACAATATCAAGATATTTTTAAGATCATTAAAGATTTTAGATTAATAATGATTTTCTTTTTCAAACTACGTATCAAATTAAGGCCATCCTGAATCATTTTCTATATTCATAAGTGCCACTAACCCATCCAACTTTATACTACTGTATAAAGGACCTCAGCAAGTTCATGTATAAGCACAAATTGACATCGGACAGGAATTTATCAAGGAAGCACAAAGGCTTCTCTGGCATTCCTGATGCCAGATGCTTGATCAAGACAACCCGAAGAGCTGTCTCTGCACTGGATGAAAGAAAAAAATCATACTGATGGATCATGGATTCACCATGGAGCAGCAGGCCAAACGTCATCCCCATTTTATAAAGAAAAATAGATATCAGAATAGTAAATGTCATTCCGTGACCTCACACTATACTAAAGGGGCCTAATAGAGTTTATGCGACTTCCCCCAAAGCCTAATGCACAACTAGAGAAGCCTTTTGACACTGTCCAAATCTAGAACACGATATAAACTAAAAGGAGGCTATTTGTTGCGATAGCCAGCTCCTTTTGGATCCGCTCTAACCAGTCACTTATGACTAGCTTGACAGTGAGACTATCCTATAAAACAGAAACAGGGGTGTTACAAAGGAATGACTAAACTGCACTCCATTTTATCAAGTTTCCCCCCAAAATGGACAAAATCACCAGCCATCCTAGAGGCACATTTTGTTCTTCAGCCTAGTGTTTCATGGGTCAGCTGATTCTTTTCCAGTCATGATCACCATCCTCCATAACCTTGTCTGTTTCCTGGAGGAGCAAGGAATGGTCAAATGAGCAACAAAGAAAGCTATTTTTAAAATGTGTTATGAACTCAGTTTAGTTTAATGTGTCAAATGCTAGAGTATTACATGCAATTTTAGCACAGTCCATTTTTTGGAAGACTCTTGCTGGGGCTTAGCCTTCTTTAGTGATCTCCCAATCAATAGGACCCTTACTTCATGTTCAAAAATACAAAAGAAGAGAAGAAAAAGGCAGCTGTCTGTTAGGTTGATACAGGATTTATTTAGTATCTTCAAAAACCAATCTGAGAAAATTTTCCACTCACTGATTTTAGCTGAGCCACCGAGAAAACAAGAAAATCCTTCTGCAAAATTCTCAATAAGATGATATTATCTAAAGACCTGAAGCGTGAAACCTGGATTACAGCAGCTGACAAAAACTAGAATCGAATGCCGACAAAAACTAAATAAAAACATAAAAAGTGTAACAATACTAATTTCATTGAGAAAATCAAACAACAGATATTTTCTGCAGTTTGGCAATGCATAAACTACATCCTTGATACAGAGGCTAGAATAAGTGCAGATGGTAAATGACAACTCTAAAGTATTTGATTAAACTGAGATTAATAACACTTGAGTTTTTAATGCAACTTGTATTATGTATTTGGCCTGTCTACACATTTTCCTGTGTCTTACTGCTAAGCATGACTTCAGGAGTATTTACTTGTAGAACCCTACAGAAATTAATTTTTTAACAGATATTAGAAAGTAGATTGGAAGTGTTACTGTTTCCCTATCATAAACTCAGATGTTTTTCAATAGCTAACCCTTTGCACACTGACAATGCCCTAAAAATTGTACTTTGTAAAAAATAATTATAATAACATAATCTTCTATAACAACAAATGATCGTCAAGAAAATTTCACACTTAATTACATATATAATTTAATGGAGTAATTTCCTGGGCAAACAGGGTCTCACAGATAAAAATGTCGGTAATGAATTAAGTTTCTAAGTATTAGTAATACCACTTTATTATAATACTTCTAAAATCATTTCCTATCTATTCTATAAATATGAATTCAGATTTTAAAAATTTATATTCATTCCATACTTCATAGCCAGGCTTTTCTGTGAGGGAAAAGAAAAAGATGTTCACTCATTTTTTTGTAGCCAACATTTACATAATATTCTCATTTTTTAAACTCTGTCTCATTTGACCCTCACGACTCTATGAGGTAGATGTAGAAGCTATTATTTCCTTTTTACCAATGAGGGACCTAAAGCTAAGATAGATAAAGTGCCATGCCCATTGCCACAGAGTCAAGAAGTATTTACTAAATGCCAGTGAGGATGAGACAGAAACCCGAGTCTCCCTGGATTACAAGTCCAGTGCACTGCCTCAGATGCAAACTAAAGGTATATCTCAGGAAAATAGTTCTGGCATGGTGAAAATCAATGTCCTCATCTTCTTTATGTAAAACATCACTATATCACTGAAATGCTTGAGCATGTTTGGGGGCCATTAAAAAGTAAGCATAGATTAAGTACATAATAGTTAAGTATATTACACAAAAGTCATCCTGTGTGTCAGCCTCATCACCATTTCTTCTTCCAATTATGAATTACAAAAATGTCCACCACCCGTCCCACAAGCCTAGGCCTACAATGACCATGAAGAATGCACAATCCCATCCATCTTTTTAAACTTCACTATACTATGGAATTAAAATGAATAGAATTCCAGACAACTTAAATATTGCGATAATGATCCAAGGAGATTCCTGTTTTTTTCCACTAAGTAAATTATCACAATAAAAGGGCACACGGCAACACTTCAACTACTCAGCATCTAAGACCCTCAGGGTTCCATATCTAGATACAGTTTGAAAGGTCAACAACTCAGTGATCTCTGAAGTGGATACTCCCTCCAACACTGGAGATCATCTCCCATTCTTGCCTTTTCATCTTGTTCAGTTTCTTACATTTGCATCCTTCCTGAGGTGCTTTCTTTACTGAGGATCCACTCAACATGAGAGAAACCATCATCAAGTTCTTTAACATGTTGTAGATGACAAGGGGGCAAACTTGCTCCCCATTTGGGATCCCTTGCTCTCACCACATGATTAGCCCACATTCTTTTCCAAGGATACATTTTTGTTTTACTGAAAGCCTTCACGAGTGAATGAATGAAAAAGCATTTATTCAGCACTTGTTCTGAGGCAGCCAGACAGCACCCTGGATAGCGTGCCAGGACTGGAGTCAGGAGCACTCATCTTCCTGAATTCAAATACAGTCTCAGACACTTACTAGCTCTGCGACCCTGGGCAAGTCACTTAATCCTGCTTGCCTCAGTTTCCTCATCTATAAAATCAGCTGCAGAAAGAAATGGAAGACTACTGCAGTACCTTTGCCAAGAAAATCCCAAATGGGGTCACAGAGTCAGATACAACTGAACAACAACAAAAGACTTTCTTAGTACTGTAATTACTGGGGATGAGATCATCTCTGCAGGAAAGAGGGGGATGCCCAGCACTTCTTAGGGCAAAAAGGCAGGACAAATGAGGTGAGGCCTGGTGATGCGGAGAGTAAGTAATCCAACTTGACTGGAATGTAGAAAGGAGAAAAGGTTCATTTAGAAACATCTTCTGAAGTATCACTTTGACTGATAAAACCCCATCCATTCACGAAACTGAAACATTTGGTAACATCAAGGATTTTGGTGGCGAGAACTTTCTTTTCCAGTCCTTCAGTAGCTGTGACCACTGAGGAAATGGGGGCTGCAGTTAGTCAGTTAACAGTCAAGAAGAATGTATTAATCCCTTACTTAATGTACCAGGCTCATGTACTGGTGATATAAAGAAGATATAATACCTGCTCTCAAGCTCACATTCTAACGGGGGAGAAAATGTACCAATAATGAGGTATATACGAGATATATGCAGAGTAGGCAGAAGGTAGTAGTATCAGCGGGGAAAACACCAGTGGAGGGAGAGCGTGGGGAGGCCTCTTGCAGAAGACAGAATTTAAGCTGTATTAAAAGAAGCCAGAGAAACTAAGAAGTGGAGGTAGAGGAGTGGAGAACTCTAGGAATGGGAGACAGCCAGAGCAAAGGCATAGAGTTGGGAAATAGAGTGTCGTGGGAGAGAAAAAGCAAGGTCAGTGGTACAGCTGGATTATTGAGTATGTAGAAGAGATGAAACTTAAGAAAACTGGAAAGATGTCAGAGGCAGCTGTCAGCATACTGTGAGTGCTTCCCAGGACAAGGGCCACTTCCTGAACTAGCACTGGAAATATGCTTCGACCAGCTTGTGTCCACCATATATCTCTCCCCTGCCCTTTGATCACCTACAACTTTGACCCTTCAGAAACTATAATGCTATGTGGAAAAGGTGGACCTTTGTACAGGACAACAGTGTGGCATTATTATGCACGTTACACAATTTTCCAACACACATTACACAATTTCCTAACTCTAATTCAACCCATTCTCTTTCCTTCTTCATTTCTGGGCCCAGCTCAATGTCTACCTCCTACATGAAGCTTCTGTCTCAAATATTTGTACTGATGAACTAATTCTGTAACCAGATATCATACAGCATGATGTAATAAGGAAAACTGGTATTTTTCATCCATTGAGTTTTTCCTATATGGATTACTGGACCAATCTTTTGCATATAATGACGGATTTCACTGAAGAAAGTCCTGTAATGTTCTGGAGTTTGATTAAATCAACAAAATGAGATTCACATCTGGGATACGTCACAATCCACAGGAAAAGAAGTCCTTCTTCTATAAGGACCCTGAACATGTCACCTTCCTTAGAGTGGAAGATATCTTTAGCAATCAGACATCTTGCTTTATGCCAAAGGGTCATCAAGCAATGTTATTTCTGTAGCTGCATATGTCATGCAATCTGGTATGATAACACATTCATGAAAGAATCCCTGTTAGAGGAGAGCTTCAGATATGTGTTTTGTTTTATCATGCCAAATACTTTCTGTAATAAACAAGCACTGAACAGTGGAATCCTGGGTTCTTTCAGGCAAGTGTGACTATAAAAATGTATTCCACGATAGAGAATTGTTTATAAAAAGATGCCTTATTCCCTTTGCATATTTCCATCTATAAAACTTGCAAGGACGGTTTGATAGAGCATAATAAAACTGCCTTTTGGTTTGGAAAGTGGACTCTTCCTGTCTTCCAATAAGAGTATACAGAGCAGTAAAATCTTAACAAAAGCTTAAGATTCTTATTGCTTTGTTGAGACAATGTTCCACCCAGCCCTGTCCCTACTACTTCCATGACCCCATACTGCACAAAAACATTGCATCATGTGGAACAGGATGCCTCAAGTACCTCAAAAAGCTGTTTCACATTTCTTGAATGCTTTCAGAACAAAAGCTCGTGGAGACACAACACTAAACTTGTCAGACTCAAAAGGAAAAAAAACTGCATTCTGGGAAGGCTGAAAGATTACAGTGATGGTTAGGTTTTGTGATATACGTGAGAGAGAGAAAAAAATAAATGCTGTAAACTCTGTTATTTAATCAACCAGAATTTATTAAGCACCAACAGTGTGCCGGGATATAGGCCCTGCGTATGCAAACAAAGAAATGGCACAGACCATGCCCTCATGACGCTCACGTTTTATCAAGGGAAACCACATGCAGATAGAAAAGCACAGACAAAATAATTATACATTTGGGTGGGGGACGCAGGGGGCTTTGGGCTCTGTTGTTGCTAGGGTTTTTTGTTTTTGTTTTTTTGTGGAAAGGCATCTCCACAAAAGAGGAGCTGTTGTCAGGAAAGGCCTCAGTCCTGAGGGAAACCAGGGATTCTCAGAGCAAAGGTGAGTGTGCTCCAGACATGGGAGGCAGCTTCACAAAGACAGGGATGAGCGATGGAGAATCCTGTATGAAAAGTGATAGGGTCAATTTGGCTGCCTCATAGAGTGCGTGAAGGGGATGCTCTGGAGCCGTCTTGTGAGTCTGTATTTGATCCTGGAACTAACAGAAGCCACTGAAGTTTACTGATCAGGGGAAGGGTACAGTCTGGCAATTGTGTGGAAGATGGACTGGACAAGGCACAGACTTGAGACAGTTACGTTTAGAGACCAGAATGCTCTAATTATCAAAGAACTACCTTGTCACAGCATCTCAATGCTGGAAAGGACCCCAGGAGCTACAGATCTGAACAAGAAGCCTCTCTATAACTTACCCAACCAGTGGCCACTTAGCCTGTGCCCAAAAACCCCTACTGGCCAAGGAAGCTCACTGCACTTTTGGAGAGCTCTAATCATCTCCTTTCAGCAAGCCTCCATTTTCCTTACACCATCCTCCCACTGACTGCGTCCTGTCCTCCAGCACCGAGCACAGAAAATCTGATGTCTTCTTCAGATGCTTGTAGGGAGCTATCAGGTCACCATTCCATCCTCTCCTGAGGCTCAACATCTGCAGTTCCTTTAATCAATCTGTCCATATATGACCAAGGCCCTTCCTCAACCTGGATGCCCTCCTCCGGATGCTCTCCAGCTTGTCAATGCCCTTGTGAAAGTGTGGTGCCCACAGGCTCCTCCTCCCAAAGTTCTGGACATGAGGCTTCTCTTAATACACGATCACACTCCTGACTCATCTTGAGCTTTCAGGACACTAAAACCCCCAGAACTTTTTCAGATAAACTGCTAACCATTATTCCCCAAATTTGTACTTAAAGGTACTTTGTACAAATTTGTGTTTCCAAAAATTTACTCCATAAGTGTAAGGTTTTGCACTGACATTACTATGTAAAGGACCTATGACTTAATTAGTGAGGGACCTCCCTCCACTGGCAATGATTGTAACTTGCCTATGACTTAAAGTCTCTGCACCTCACAGAGGTGACTAGCCACTGGTCATATTGCTTTTAAGGGTCAGAAGTAGGATATGAACCCAGGTCTTCCTGACTCCAAGCCCAGCATGGTAACCCCTTTATTTATCATGCTGCTTTCAAAATACTTTAACTTATCCATGTTAAATTTCACCTGATCAAATTTGGTTCAATGCTCTGACCCCCGAAGATCTTTTTTGAACCCTGATTCTGTCATCCAGTATCCTAGCTATCCTTCTCAACTATGGATCTTATGACAATCTGAGAAGCAATTCATTTATTCAAGTCACTGGCAAAAATGCTCAAGAGCAAAAAACTCAGAACATATCCACGGGGTGCATAATGAGCGGCCTTCCTCCAAATTAATTATCATTAATGGTCATTAATTTTTTTCTTTAGAGCTAGCCATTTAACCACCTCTGAAACTTATATTATCATCTAATCCATCCATTAACAAGCGTTTCTTAAGCATATACTATGTGCCAGGCACTTACTAAGCACTGGGGGTAGAAGGACAAAGCAAAAGTCATCCCTGCTCATATTTTAGTGGGGAGACATTGTGTATATAAATATATATATATATACACACATATATACATAGGTACAGACAAAGGAAATGGATGGCACACAGAGTAAATGGATGGTAACTTCAGTAAATGGATGGGAAGGCACTAGAAGATGAGGAGATTTTAAAAGAACTTTTCTGCAGGTGGGATTTGAGCTGTTGTGAAGAAATCCTGGGATTTTAAGAGGCAAGGGTGAGGAAGGAGAAAGGGGGAGAGACAACACAAAGGCCCAGAGACAGCTGATGTACCATCATGTGTGCAGAATTAGTTAGTTAGATAAGACAAGGCTGTACCATCATGGTGTAGAATTAGTTAGTTAGATAAGACAGGGCTGTGCCACCATGTGTGAGAAACAGTACCTGGAACGTAGAAAAGCAAGTTTCTTTCTAAGCATTCAAATCACTTAGTTGAAACAAAGGTGCAGTAGTGCTATCCTAGAGATTGCTGATGCATAAGTAAGGCTAATTTTCAAGGTACAAGAAGCCATGCTATAAGATCCTACTTCAATAACATGTAAAAATAACACAGAAGGCTCAGGAATGCCTCCTAGGATGGGAATTCCCTTCCTCCTCATCTTCATGTGACACTGTTTCCCTTCCGGTAATGTGAGGTGACTCCCTAGGTAGGCTTACTAATGTTCCCACCTCTCTTCTTAAATTTGAATGTAAAGTGGAAAAGTATTTCTATCTTTTAAAAAAAGTTAACATCTAATTGAACCATGGATGATCTACAGCTGGGGTTCCCGATATTTGCTATCTGGATACCATTTGGAAAAAGGAAAAGGCTGGCCCTATGCACAGGTAGTTCACGCTGTGGTAAGAACTGACATGTCAGTCAGTCACCTAGCACTTCTGAAGCACCTGTTATGTGTAATTCAATTTGCTAATTAAGTACAAAGAAAGGCAAAAAATAGTCCTTGCTTTCAAGAAGTTCCCATCTAATATGTCAGAAACACCCCTTGCCCCAAGTGCTATCACATTTCAGCTAGTGACATGACATTTTAAGCTCCAAAAACGTGTCTTACTTAAACTTTGCATCTATCTCTCTAGTACCTACAATAGTGTTCCACAAGTGGTAGGCTCTTGATAAATAGTCAATAAATGAATAACTAGGGACTAAATGTAGTTGGCTGATTCAGAACCATCAGCCCAATGACAAACAATCCCCCCTCCTAATGGGTCCGTTATTCTTTGGAAATTTAGTTCAAAAGGAAACAAAAACTCTTCTAGAACTTCTGAGAGGCCTCCATGTTAGAAAAACCCAAGAGTAAGGATGACCTATATATTAAATAGTTACTTACACATAACTGGGAGGATATAGATCCTTAATCGCCCTGCCATTACATTTATTAGGAAAGTAAAGTTATACCCATGTAATATATGATCTACCAATAAATATGGCTATATTTGGCTATAACTTGGCTATAACTACTTTATAAAGAATGTTGTAACTACATAGAGGAAACTAGATGGTAAAAATCTGCCTCACGCAGTCAAATTCTATTTTCAAATGTTACCATCACCTAAAGAGAGCATTAGGAAAAGCTGGGTTGGTTTCTGAAGTATCTTGATGGATTTCTTGAAGATTCTTTGCAAACAACACAGAAAGGAGAAAGTTTCTCACCTGTAGTCATCTAACTGTATCAGAAATCGGACAATGTCGTGATGCGCTTTCAGCACGAGCAGCTCAGTGTAGGGATTCTGCGTCTGCTCCTCACCTATTGTCTGTACTGGAGACTTCTTGGGAGCCAAAAAAAAAAACATGGAAAAAGAACGATTTGTGATTTAAGAATCGGTGAACACTACGCATAGCCTAAAATACTGATATTCAGAATACTAAGTTTAAAAAGTCACAGGAATTCATGTTCTAATACGGTATGTCATTTTCTGTAACCTCAATTGATGGATTGCTGACTTCAAAGAACACATTTTTTCATATCTCATAAAAATATACATATTTGAGTCACAATAATAATGCCCAAAAAGGTTGTTTACTCTCAGAGGGCTGCTTCTGAGGTGGTCATCGTAGAAACAGATTTCTTGTGGTCAAAGAAATAAAAGAAAAAAAAAGACATCCATAAGAGTAAGAATAAGCATTATGTATTATTACATGTTCAATATCTCATACACAGCTATTTCTTCTAACTCAGTTCAGGGAAGAGGAAAAACTTGTTGGCGTGAATTACCCAAAGCTGTACATATTAACAGTACATATTCATAATTCATTTTAAATATGCATAAATTATTTTTCCAAAATTTAGAAACTGTAATTGCTGTGCAATAGAAATTACATCAGAAATAACTATTTTTGCTCTAAATGGGCCAGCAAACAGACATGATATTTGGCTGTAGTAATATAACTTTGAAAAACTCAGGAATCAAAAGCCAGAATCAGTATTTCTGAGATTCACTTCTTTTTTTCTTTACAAATTCTCTGTCCTATGATAAAGTAGTGAAATGACCAAAATCAAAACAATGTGGAAACATTTTCCTATCTATCCCTTAAAAATAAGAGTTGACATTCTCTTTGGACACTGCAGAAGTGAGTTATTTTTATGAATCTTGATGATGAAACTGGTAATGAGTCATACTAATATGGGTGGGATGTATATATTAGTTAGAGCAGTGATCTCAAGTTCATATGGACAGAGAGCAAGACAACTGATCTTCCTGTATTATTGTTTATGTGGAATTATAAACCTACCAATAACTATACCTGAAGGACTACAAATTGATCAGAACCCAGGTCCACAGCATCCTTGCATTAAGGCACCATTTTGGCCTGGAGAAAAATGGTCCCAGGCAACACCTCCAGGACTTAATTTCACCAGAGGAGATAGCTAGGAAGGACCACAGTCATCCAGGTCTACTCAGTGGACACACTATTTTCCAGAATTGTAATTTCTTATGCCAACCGTGTTCCTTGTTTTCTCAGTTCTCACCCTTTTTGACCCATCTGCTGCATTCATCATGGTTGGCCTCATTCTCCTCCTGGATACTCTCTCCTCTCTTAGTTTTCATGACATCGCTCTCCCAGTTCTCCTTTTCCTACTTATCTGACTACTCCTGGTTCATCATCCTTATCATGCTCCATAACCACAGATGTTCCTTAAGGCTTTGTCCTGGGCCCTCTTTACTTCTCTTTCTACCCTCTTTCGGGTGACTTCATAAATTCCCATGGGTTCAGATTGTAGATGCAGGTGACTTAACAGATGTTATACATCCAGCACCTATCTCTCTCTACTGAGCTGTTCTGAATCCCGACTGGACATTTGAAGTAGATATCTTTGAGAAATATCAAATTCATCTTGTCCACAAAAGAATGTATTTTCTCCCAAAGTTCCCAATTTCTGTCAAAAGTACCATTCTTCCAATTTCCTAGGTGCATAACATCAGTCTTATGCTTAACTCTTTACTTTCCTTCACCTCACATGATCAGTCAGTTGCCAACTCTGGCCATTTCTACCTCCATAGCATCTCTCAAATCTGACTCTTTCCCTCTACTACATGGCTACCACCTAAGTGTTGGCCCTTAATCAATTCTTAATCAGACCAATTGTTGGTCCTAGTTGGTCTTCTTACCTCAAGTCTCTCCCCGCTAAAAACCATCTGCCACACAGCTGCCAATGTAATATTCCTAAAGTATAAATAAGCCTAATCATGTCACTCTACTATTCAATGAACTCCAATAGCTCCTTACTGCTCCAATAACTCCTCTCTTTGGCTTTTAAATTCCTTCATAATCTGGTCCCAACCTGTACATCCAACCACACATTATTCCACTTCTCTCAACTCCACAGACCAGCCAAATTAGCCTTCTCTGTTCCTCACACAGAGCAAGCACTCCAACTCCCATTTCCATGCCTTGCATTGGCTATCCCACGAATGGAATACACTCATCTTACAGATCTTCAAAATCTAGTTCAAGCACTAACTTCTCAATTAAGCCTTCCCAAGACTTTCCATTGCTAAAGCCTAGTTGTCTTATTTTTAATTTGAATGTATTCATTTGTTCTTCGTAATATACAATTATGTACATTCATACACTTGTATACTCAGAGCTTAGCATGTATGCGTTAGACACATAATCATTGTTTAATTGACAGATTCATGTTGGAGAATCCTGGTGGTGCCACGTACTGGGAAGTTCAGGAAGAAATAAGATGCTTGCAAAGCTTCTGTCTCAGGACTGGCCGAACTTGTGGTCTTTGAGCAGACAACAAAAGGTTTCAGTATCAGCTGACTTTTAGAGTACTCCCAAAAGTCTTCAGGGGGAGTACTTTCCATTGCTTTAAAAAGTTGTGTCTGGTCCAAAGGCAGCAATTAAATCAAATGAACAAGCACGTACTAAGGGACTACCGCGTGCCAGGCTAAGAACTGGGGAAAAAATAAAGAAAAAGGCAAAAAAGACAGTCCCTGCTCTCAGGGAGCTGACAGTCTAATGAGGGAGAAAACATGAAAGAACCACGCAAACAAGCCAGGTGTCTTGGTGGAGGGGCAGCTGGAGTCGACCTCAGCCAGGTACGAGCCTGTGACCCTGGGCAGGTCTGCCTCAGTTTCCTGGACTGTAAGGAGGGATAATAACCACAGCCCCTCCCTGCTAGAGATGGCATTGGTGAAGCCCGGGGCGCGGCGTGGGGGCCATTTAATGGAGGCTTGGCCTTCCTTCCCTCACCCCCTACCCCTCCAGGTGACTCATACAGAGCCTGGCACAGAGCAGGCTGAACCAGGGCTCCCTTCAGTTGTGGATGATCACCGAGAGCCTGGACAAGGCGTCCTGCAGAGGGGGGATTTCAGCTCGGACTCGAGGGGGGCACTGCACACAGCAGGCACTTAATAAATGCTTTTGGTTGGTGGGCGTGGGCACTTTTTGGACACCGTAGCCCCCCAGCCTGGCGCCTGGCAGGGGGCGTACAAATGCCCGGAGGGGGGAAGCTCCCGGCCCGAGGCTCCACCCCGTCACCCTCGGCATCAGCCCGCCCTACAAACAAGCACAGCCACGGGGGAGCCCCGGGGGGGCGGGGAGTGGGGTCGGGGGCTTTCCCAGGGGCCGGAAGTCCGGCCGCTCCGGCCCCGGGTCCGAGGGCAGCCCTTCTCCCGCCAGACCCGGGGGGCCTTTACCTCGGCCAGTCCCTGGGGCTCTCGGCCTCCGCCGATCAACCATCGCAGCATCCGGGCGGAGGAGGAGGAGGAGGAGGAGGAGGAGGAGGAGGAGGAGGAGAAAGAGCAGGGCGAGCCGGGGCCTCGCCGGGCCCGAGGGGAGGAGTCCCAGCCCAGGACTCGCACCCGCCTCCCGGGATCCCGAGGGAGACCACGGGCGGAAGAGAAACGAGGAGAGAGGCTTTTTGTCCCTCGGCCGGCTCCGTAGCACGGTCGGGGGGCGGGGCCGCCCAGAGGTCCTGGGTCGCGCGCAGGGACGCCCCCCGGGCTGGCCTCGGGAGCGCGCGGCGTGCACGTGGAGTTGTGGGGAGAAGTAGCTCTAGCGGCCTCTAGTGGTCACCAGTGGAACAGCCGCCGGGGCGAGCAGGGTCCGGGGGATCCAGGAGCTGGAGAGGAGAGAAGGCTGTTCAGCCCCAGCCGAGGGACAGCTCCCTCTCCTATGGCACAGGGCTGCTTCTGTCATGGCCTGCCCGGAGACAGAGAAGAGGCAGGGGCAGCCTGACTGAGGGTGGGAGCATACATAAAGCATATAGATGTATATGGATGTGATACAGAGATACAATGTATCTATATCCATATACATAACGTGTTCACACCGAAAACTGAACCATCGGCTCTTGTGTGTGAACTGGCTCCTGGTGTGCGTTTATGGATACATTGTATATGTGTGTATAATGTATACATCCAGGTATACACATAAAATCCACATGTTTTATACATATATTATACATATTCTATGCATACAATATTACACACATTACAGTCTAGTGATAATATACACTGTATATATTACATTGCAACAATCATATACTGTATGTGTTGTTATTCAGTCCTTTCAGTTGTACACAGCTCATTGGGGATATTCCTGGCAAAGATACCAGAGTGGTTTGCCATTTCCTTTTCCAGGTCCTTTTGCAGATGAGGAAACTGAGGCAAACAGGATGATGTGGCTTGCCCGGGGCCACACAGCTAGTAAGTGTTTGAGGCCAGATCTGAACTCAGGAAGCTGAGTCTATCCACCGTTATATACATAATGCTTATACCATATCTACAATATATTACATGTGCTATAATAATACACAATGTAATATGCATATCATATGCCTCTTATTTATTATATTATTGTAATATATTACATAATATATCCAACCTCAGTACACCATATTTACATCATATACTAATTTAATAATTATATAACATATTTATTATACTTATATAAAGTATATAGTATAATAGATTGTATTATATACATAAGTAGATTTTATACAATATATGACATACTGAGGCTGGATATATACATAGCATTATATGTAATATATGTATAATTACATTCATACAGGGATGTGCTGGAGCTATTTTACACAGAAGAGTTGATTGTTAAATTTTCAGCATGAACATTTACATCTCAGAAATAGGGAAACACTACAAATCAGGGCCTATTTTATTGTCTTGTTGATAGTCTAGACTTAAGAAAGTGATGGAGGAAATGTTAATGATGCAGATTAAACTTAAAAGTGGGTTGTGCATGCATTTACATTGAGAGAACATTTACCAGCACATGCTGAAGTCACCTGCATAAAGCTAAGCCCATAGGAACTGATTAAGTCACCTAGAAAGAAGAAAAGAGGGCTCAGGACAGAATCTTGGGGAATACCCATAGTTAGGAGAGCATATGCATGATGAACCCACAAAGGAAACTGAACAGAACATGGTTAGACAGATAGGAGGAGAACCAGAAGAGACTGGTAATGCACAAACCCAGGAGGAGAGTGTGGCCAACGGCGTCAAATACAGCAGATGACAACTAAGTAATGACCCTTCGAATATGGCAATTAAGAGACCATTGGTCAAAGGAAATGAACAAAACTATATCTAGTCTTATGAAAAAATGCTCTAAATCATTATTGATGAAAAATGCAAATTAATACAATTTTGAGATATCATCTTACACCTATCGGCTTGGTTAAAATGAGAGTTGCCCTTCAGTTGGGGAAAAGGCTAAATAAGTTGTGGTATATGATTGTAATGGACTACGACTGTGCTGCTATAAGAAGTGATGAACTGGCTGATATTTAGAAAAACATGGAAAGACTTGGACCTAGGAAGGAAGATGCTATCATCCTCAAGAGAAAGAACTCATAAGTAGAAGTATGTGTAGTGTGGTTTTACATATATGTGTGTGTATGTGTGTATATATATATATATATATATATATATTCATGTTTAATTGTAACCTTCTCTAGGGTGGAGCAGGAGGGAGGAAAAAGCACAAAGTGCACCACAGAGCTCAAAAGAAAACTTAGAAGTATAGAAAAGCTGAATAGTGTTAAAAAAAAAAAAAAAACAATGGGTAGTATTTATTATATAGTGTTTTTTTTTTAAAAAAAAGATAAATAATCTGAAATGGAAATTTGTGGATTAGTATAGAATCATCCCTTGATGTTCTGCTGTGTATATAATAAATTTAAAAAGAAAGAAAAAAAGATCATTGGTACCTTTGGAGAGGACAGTTCCAGTTGAATGATTAGGTCAGAAGCCACAGAACCAAAAGGCTGAGGAATAATTGAAACAACAAAAAACAGAGGCAGCTAGTATAAATAGCTTTTTCAGAAGTTGGGCTGAGAAAGGGAAAAAATAGATGTGACAATAACTTGAGAGGATAATAGGGCCTAGTGAAGGTTTTTAGAGGATGGAAGATTTGGGAGTGTTTGAAAGCAATATGGAAGGAAGGCAGGAAGGAAAGATTGAAAGTCCCGGGAGAAAGAAGAGATTATTAAAGATTTAATCTTCTGAGGAATGTGGGAAGGGTTGGGATCAAGAGTACATTCAGAAAGATTGACCTTGGCTAGGAGAAAAGCCACCTCTTTATCAGACAAGGTGAAATGGGGAGAGATGATGTAAAAGGGTTTTGAGATTAAAGAGAAGGGGAGAAGGGGAGAAGGGAGAACGTAACTCCAATGGCCTCAGTTTTCTCAGGAAAGAGAATCTGGTCCTCAGCTCAGAGGGCTGTGCAGTGCGATGGGGAGATTGGAGGCTTAGAATGAAAGAAAATGTTTGAAATAGTTTCCTAGGGGAGTAAGATAAGGAATCAATTCAGGAGGAATAAAAGCCCTGCCTTGCTTCAGTGAAAGCCCATTGAGGATGGGTAACATGGATTTGTAAAGTAGCCGGTCAGCATAGTTGTGAGACTTCCTCCAGCCGTACTCAGCAGTTTGTGAGGAGTTGTGTGGTTTGTCCTTTGTTCTCGAAGAGAATCGTGACATCAAGAAGGTGATGCTATGACTTGCAATTGAATTGGACTTAAGTGAGGGAGGGCTGTAAAAAGTCACCAGCCTCATTCTCTCCTCCAGAGTCATCTGGGTCCGGGGGCCAGATGTAGATCAGGACAACTGGAGATGGCCCAGGATGCAGTGACCTTGACCTTTTCAAGCTAAGGTCTTTTGAAGTTCTTGTGAGTGGTGACAGAGGAGGCAGATGGTGGAAGTAATCCAGGGCTAAAGTTTGGCAAAAGATGAGCAGCCACAGGATAAAGGGGAAAGAAATTCAAGGGCAGCCAACATAATGATTAGTCACAATCCTCCTTAAAAGGTCATAATCTATTCCAAAATCAAGTAGAAACAAAATGGCTATTAGGTTGAGACTGGAGGAGGAAAAAGAAGTTAGAACATGGGTCTGAGCCTGAGAAAATACTGAAGGGTGGAGGGATTGGAGTTCTCAGTGATTTGGGGAATTCATTGTAAGTGAGGCAAGCCATAAAGGGAGGTGTGCTGATAGGAGATTATGGTTAGATAGAGAAATATCAGAATTTCAAATTAGGGAAGCTGAATACTTGTGGATAATGGTGAGATTTAGTACATGATCATCTGCTGGGGATGGAAGCTCAATTCCAGGTGGACAGTCTCGGGCAGGTAAAGGTGGGAACTTCTAAATCTTAGAGTTCTCACGAGACCCCCCAGGAAACGACTGGGAATCGAGGTGAACCAAGCTATCTCGTGTATTTCCGCCTCTTCCCGTGAGAAACGTGATGGGAGAGAGCTCTCCCCGCCCTTCAGATTGTCCCGGATCTGGGCACACTATTGTTATCTAACAGCACGGTATTCAGATGCAAACTATGCTGCTGGAGAGTTTAAGTAGGATCAGGAAAGCCTGAAAGCGCTCTTGGGCGGAGGGGCGCGGAGCGGACAGGACACAAGGCTCCGCTTTTCCTCTCTCCTCTCTCCCCTCCCCCTCTCTCCCCACTTATACTTCTACTTCCAATCTCTTATTGTAAGATCTTTGCCTCCTTGGGAGATTCTTCGCTCCCTCCTAAGGAAGAATTCCCCTGCACTTGTAACTAGACCCTGAAATAAAGCTCAACCCTTGTTCGACTCTGGAACGTCCTTTCTCTCATATGAGCATCCGGTTTGGCCAACCGAAGACCTCCGATAGAGGTAAGGGAAGACTCAGGTAGCCCACAGGCCTCTAGGCCTGGCAATCATCCTTATGTGTGCCTGAGGTGGTGAAAGTATAGATCATAGGACTTAGGTAGGCTGCAGAATTAGAAAGTTATAAAGTTCAAGGGAGCATCTATGTGAATATTAAAGTATCTTTGTACAAGGGCAGGTATTACAGAGGAGAGGAAGATGAACCAAATGCTAACCTCCTTGAGAAAGGAGAGGAAATTGGCCTGGGGGTCCATATACTCCAGCCTCCATAATTTGGATCAGGTAGAAAATTTTGATTGAATGGATTGCCGAGGAGAGAAAGCTGCTGAGTGCTAGAGGAATCTGAAACAGCCATTAGGGAAGAAAGAGTATTCTGGTTTCCCTTCTAGGACCAGTGGGATGAGAGTGAGAGGAAAAGCATATCCAGTGCTGGAGAAGATACCTGGGATGCAGTGCTGGCTGGTGGAATTCAGTTAGGGTTAGCGGATAGAAGGAGTGTGAGTAAAAGAGGTCCAGAACAAAAAGGAAAGTTTAGTCACTAAGTAATTGGAATTCTGGGGGGCACAATGGAAGGAGCAGAGTAGGATTGAGAAGGATGGGAATGAAAGAATGGGAGGAAGGCACTGGGGATTGATTATTACAGGAACAAGGAGGGAAACAGGAAAAGTCCTAAGAGTGGGTGACAAATGAATAATGAAACTCAGAGCTTTCAAGGGGGTAAGTTATGGGCAAAGCCAGATGTGTGTGTGTCTGTGTGTGTGTGTGTGTGTGTGTGTGTGTGTGTGTCTAAGCACCTGCTTGGATGATGGGAGAAGGGGTTATTGGTCCTTTTGAAGGGGGTCTTCATTTTATGGGCCTGGGTCTGAGTTTAGAGTCCATCCTGGCCACCCCAGGGGAAGGGGAGGAGCAGCACTGCTGGTCTGAATTACACCTAGACCTAGGCCTGATGGACTAAGACATAAGGAAGTTAAGGAAGGGGCTGGTTAGAGAGGAAAGATAATAAGTTCAGTCATATGAGTGTGTCAGTGGGACCTCTAGATAAAGATATTTTAGCACATAGTTGAACATTCAAGTCTGGAACTCAAGAAAAAGTCAAGGCTAGAGATATACTTTGAGAGGGTATGGACCCCAAGCAATGGAGAATTTAGTTACACACGCAGGAATACCTAGGATACGGTCCATTCAAATTCCAGTGTCAGACCAGTTCTACAAGTTGCCTCAGTTGTCCCCTTCCCCATTTGTGACAAACACTCCAAGATTTAGATACCACGACTTCAGTACTAAAGTAAGGGGACCAAGGGCAATTATCTTCAGCCCTCCCTTTTATAACTCAGTAAAAAGCAGAAACATTTCACCTCCAACACTCCAGTCCTCTGGCACAACTGATCAACAAAAGAACATGTATTATGTTCCTACTAAGTACAAAGCACTACATGGCAATACTTGCAATGCAAAGAAATGTAAGCCACAATCCCTGACTTCAAGGAGTTTACAATCTAGTTGTGGAGATAAGAGATGCATATAAAAAGACAACTAACAAAACAATGTAGAAGCACCAAACGAATAGCAAAGACAATAAAAATTATGGGGAAAGGGGAAATCAGTATGTCCTGGGATGGTCAGGGAAGACTTCCAAAGATGCATCTTGAATGAATGGTAGAATTCAAGTTGGAGGGGAAAAGATAATGATGGGTTTTTTCAGGATCGTGATGTGCTTTACAAAATATTTTAGGAAGATCCATCTATCAGCAGTGTTTAAGGAAGATTGAAGGATAGGCCTGGACCTGTGGTCCAGGCATAAAGTGAGCTAAGGGGACAGCAATGGGAATACATAAAAAGGCGTATATAATCAATAGCATTATGAAAGACTTAAGTTGATTGTATATGGGCTGCCTGAGGCCAAGGGAGAGGACATATTCACAGATGACTGTAAGGTTTCAAACCCAGATGACTAAAGATTATGATCATTAATGGAAGCAAGTAAGGAAAGAAATTAATCTTGGAGAAAAGATATAAAATTCAGTCTTATATAAATTTTATTTGAGGTGATGGAGGGACATCCGAATAGAAATATTAGCAGATTTATGGAACAGAAGTTCAGTCTTAATGGGTCTTTTCTACGATTCAGAAGGTGATAAGCTTGGTCTAAAGGTCTCCTCTCAGTTGGAAAGCAGTTGATTATACATGCTTTGCTTCTACCTTACAGAAATAAAAATAAATAAATAATGGGACACTACTTGCAAAGTTAAGCATCTTTTGGAAGCAAGGTACTTTATAAATCCAGCATGTTATCAATGTCCCTGACACCAGAGGCGTGTGCTACCATTGTTTTATTTGTGACACTGCCGTTAATATTCTTATTTTTATTAGATCCAATTGCCCAGAAAAAAGTAATTAAGAACTTGTAACTACCATATATGTCCATCTGTGCTGAATTCCTGGTATTTCCTTCCACATTATCAAAGAAGTGATGAAAGTCTGATACAAAGTGATACAAAGGTTAATATTAGCAGGCAAAGAATACTGTATTATACATATACATTCTGGGCAGAGGAGACCTAACAGAAAAAGAATGTATGGTTCCTTTCAAAAACTTGATGACCTTGCACATAGTATCTACTTAATAAATATTTATTGAAGGAATGAATGAATGAATCTGTTTGGAGAGGCATGAGCAGGAACTCATTATGATATAATGATTTAAGTTATGATATAATCAGGCAACTGCTCCTGGAGGAGCCCAGGGAAGATCTAAAATAGCACGTGCTCTAAAAGCGCCTTTATTGTCCAATGCAGTGGTTGTGGAATGCCACCTTTGGAAGTTTGTTGTCTTGAAGGTTTTTCTTTAGTCTTTTATATTTTTCCAAGTACATGTAAAAACAATTTTTTAACATTCATCCTTTAAAATGTTAAGTTCCAGATTCTCTCCTACCCTCCCTCTCCTCCCCCGTCCTTGAGAAAGCAAATGATTTGAAATAGGTTGTATATGTGCAGTCATGCAAAATATATTTCCATATTAGTCATATTACAGAAGAAAACAGAAACCCTCTTCCCTTCCCCAATAAAACCACCAAGAAAAAGAAAGTAAACACAGTATGTTTCAATCTGCACTCAGATTCTATCAGTTCTCTCTCTCTCTGAAGGTGTATAGCATTTGTCATCATGAATCCTTTGGAATTGTCTTAGATCAATGTATTACTGAGAATAACTAAGTCATTCATAGTTGATAATCATGCAGTATTTCTGCTACTGTGGAGAATGTTTGCCTGGTTCTGCTTGCTTCACTTTGCATCAGTTCATCTAAGTCTTTCCAGGTTTTGTCTTAAAGATTTTTAAATATCAAAGAGTTATCTTCTAAAATTCCTGGGAAGGGAAATCCCTTAAGCCATTATTAATATCCTATCGGGGATTTGTTGAGGCACCTTCAAGTAGGGGACTAAAATACTAAAATCAAGGAGGAAGTGATAAAGGAATTTAGGGGGATACCAAAGAAAAACCTTCACCTATACCTCAATTTTAGCAAGGTTTAGTCCTGAACTATAAAAAAAGTGATATCAAACAATAAAATTATATCACATCAGCTTAACATTCATTCACTAAGCATTTATTAAGCACTTATTGTGTACCAGGCATAATCTTGTCACTTTAGGCAGATTACAACTTCTCTGAGCCTCAGTTTCCTCATCTATAAAATGTGAATGGTAATACATGTTCTGTCTACATTACAGAATGGATATGAGGGTCAATATAAATAATTAACACTAAGTGTTTCATAAACTATCACCTGCTATTACTAACATTTCCTATTATTGTTGTTGTCAAGCAACTTCAATACTCCTAAATGTTTGTGATGACACAGGTGTTGGTACTTCCTCTATCGACACAGATCACAACCCTTCCATGCATTAATCCAGAGGTGTCAAAGTCAAATAAAAATGGGGTTGCTAACCTGTACGTAAGGATCCATGGGGACTAAGTATTAATTTAGAAAACTACATATTAACATTATCTATGTTTTGTTGCATTTTTATTTGTTTTAAATTTTTCCCAGTGACATTTGATCTGGTTCTGGCACACTTGGCAATATTGTGGGCTGCACGTGGCCCACTGGCTACATGCTTGACAGCTGTGCCCTAGCCTGTGATAAAGAATTTCCCAAGTCTTTGTTGCTGTTCAGTCATTTTCAGACACATTCGATTCCTTGAGACCCCACTTGGGGCTTTCTTGACAAAGATAATGGAGTTGTTTGCCATTTCCTTCTTCAGATCATTTTACAGATGAGAAAACTGAAGCAAATAGGGTTAAGTGACTTGCCAGGAGTCACACAGCTAGTAAGTGTCTGAGGCTGAATTTGAACTCAGGTCTTCCTGACTCCAGGCCTGGTGCTCTATCCACTGTGCCACCTAGTTGGCCCCAATGTCTTTGTAGACAGTCTTTATAAGTTTCAGTAGCCAAAAATTTCACTACTTGCTGATCATCTTTTACAGAGTCAGCATAACACCGTGAATTAGAGATTAATATCGAGGTCATATATGAATCTGTACTTATAACTATGAGCATTTAAAAATTTCCTTGGGGCCAGTGTTATGGTATTCTGCTACTGTAGTAGCATATTGTCAACTGTCTGATGACTAAAAAAGAAATAGGGAAAAAATGCAAGAAAGAAATCTAGTATAATAGATCCTTTAGGAAACCAGCCATAGATGGCATTAATACGACCTAAAGGTATATAAAGCAGTGACATCATCCAGACTACCACTGTTACTATTGCTCTTAGATCTAACAAACCTCTTAATATAATAATGATAGCTAGCAAAGAACTGGAACTTGAATCTTCTATATAGTCAGTACTTAAGTGTTTGCTAATAACTATGTTTTATATATATATATATTTATATAAAATAATTCTATATGGGTCAATATCCCATGAAGTAAAAGCACCAAAGAATGAGGAAACTGCCTTGGTTGACAGTAGGTGCAGCTGCTAACCCATGGACAAATTATGCAGATACTGGCCATGGTAAAATTTGTAGTGCACACATCTCTCGTCCTTCCTTTATCAAATGAAACAAAGATATTGCAAACAAGTACCGCCAAGAATAATGTTCTAGGACCCTCAGATTAACAACAATAATAGCTAGCATTTATATGGGACCTTAACATTTGCAACGTGCTTTACATATGCTGCGTCCTTTGATCCTCACAACAACCCTGCCACGTTGGCATTATTTTAGTATGTCCATTTTACAAATAAGGAAATTGAGGTTAAGCCAAGTTAAGTGACTTCCCTGGAATCACACAGGTAAAGAGGGTCTGAGCTGGGATTTGAACTCAGGCCTTCCTGCCTCCAAGTCTAGAACTTTATCCATTCTAACACCTAGATGCATTAATATGTACATGAGATGGATGGCATAATAGAATGGGTTAATGATCTCCAGTCTCGCAGTGCTTCAAGGAAGGTATTTTAACCCAGACAGCCTCATAGACAAGCACATCTTATTCATAAAAATTAGAATAAAAGCACACATGCTCCAGGGTATGCGTAAACAATATCTCATCTTATTATAAGCATCAGAAACTGTATTGAAAGGCCTTCTATAATCACAATTCTATTTTCAAGGCATCTTTTACTTCTCTTCTCAGGAAATGCACAAGGGCTTTCTCCCTGACCAACCTCTCTCAGACATACCCCATTCCACCAACATTTTATGAGTGTCTCTTTTATAAAAGGTTTTTGTTGCATGAAAATTTTGTATTCCAAATAAAGTTTAGAGTACATTTCATACAAGTGGGCAAAATGTAGCAGAATTTTAAATTGAGTTTCCTGTCTCTCTATCTAATGGCTTTTCATTCATAATTATGGTATTTGTAATGAGTGCATTGGTGGTGACAGAAATCCACCATAACATATTCCATTGTCTGAATTAGCTGCAGACTTTTATTTAATAGCTTATTAATCAAACACAGTCAGTCAATAGTGTATCATATTAAAGCTCTGAACAACACAAGCAAGGCACTTTTATTTTCTGCTCATGTTATCCATGGAGCAGTCTTTAACGATGTGAATGTTCATACATCCATCTGCAGTTCTATTACATCTACAATTCTATTAGTAAAGGTCGACTTAGGTTAGCTTACTGTCAGAACCTAGAAACTTGCAAGAATAGATGAGCTTAAATGGTTTACAGTCACTATCATGGTAACTGCTTAGGATTCTGGTACATAAAACTTTTGAAATATTAAATCTATTTTTACTCATAATAGTCTCCTTTAAGGCCTTCACACCTCCATGTTCTCCATCCTTTCCAATCCATCCTTCATACCTCTGCCAGAATAATCTTTTACTTATAGATCTGATCACATCCTCCTTTATTAAAAAACCTACAGTGGTACCCTGTTCATCTTTGAATCTTCCCTTTCCCTTACCCTTTCGTATAATGACTTGCCAAGAAAAGGAATAATGTACCTATTAAGTCAAGTTGAAACTCTTCTACTTGGCATTCAAGACCCTTTACATCTGGCACCATCTGCCTCTTGGGCCTTGTTCTAATATAATTCTCCTCCACATAAATGCTATATGTCAGCAAATAAGGTATTTTTCTGCTTCCTGTACTCTCACACCTCCTTGTCTTTGTGCAGGCTACTCCCAACAAGGCTGTGTGTTTCCAGGTAAGATATTTATGTCCACATACGTTGTTTCATGAGAAGAAAGGTAAATATCTCTGGAATATTGCCCACTTTACCTTAAGGGGAGCAAAAGAAAGGCCGTAAGATGGATCATTCTTTCTTCTAGTCTCTGAGACGGGTACTATCTATACCTCCCTAAATACTGTTGGTCTTGGGGTACAATAGGTTCAAAACAAAAGTCACTTCCCTGCTCACTAGCCCACAAGGGGAGAAGGTAACCCCAAGTTTACCTTTCTGGCTTGGCCCCTTCCCACCAAATTCTGGTTATACAAAAGATTATCATAAAGAGCAAATAGTGAGTAAAGTTATCCAAGCAAAACAGGAAGCAGGAAGTGAGGAGGTTATGCAGATTATAATCCACCAGAAAAATTGATCGATTGATTGGTTGTTGTCCTTCATTGTCAAAGAGGCCCAATAGGACATCACTATGTTGGGATGGAAGTACATTGTGTCTGATTGTGGCTGATCAGACCAATATAAGCTTAGAAAGCTCTACCATAGATTCAGCACAAATAGTTCATAGGAACATTTGGGGTGGAGACATCTCTAAATTTGTGCATCTCAAGTTTCTTTTGAACTACCGCAGTTCTGCTTTGTTCATAGAGGACAGCACCTCCTTTGATTCAGGCATGCCGTGCTGGGCAGTCCTGTGCTAGTGTCTTCCATGTTGCGTAATTGATTCCTTTTTCAGAAGACCTTGAGAGTGTCCTTATATTACTTCTGACCTCCATGTGAGTTCCTGCTTCTTGTGAGTTCTCTGTAGAATAGTCTTTTAAGCAAATGTATGTTTGATATTTGAACAATATAGTCAGCTCCCCTGGAATTGTACTGTGCAGTAGAGTTTGAGTGCTTGGCAGTTCAGCTCAAGAAAGGAACTCATTGTCTGGTAACATCTCACCAGGTGAACTTCAGAATTTTCTAGAGACAATTATAATACAAGCAATTCAGTTTCCTGGCCTGGCACTGAGAGATTGTCCAGGTTTCACAGGCATACAACAGTGAAGTCAGCACAATGGCTCTGCAGACCTTCAGTTTGGTAGAAAGCCTAATATCTCTTCTCTCCCGCAGTCACAAACACTGAGCTAACTCTGATAATGCATGCATCAACCTCATCCATCTATGTGGGCATCCCTGGAGAGTATATTGCCAAGGTAAGTGAACTTATAGCACTAAATACTTCTCCATTTGTTATAACAGATGGTTCCACATGAGGATGGTGTGGTGCTGGCTGGTGGAGAAGCTCTGTTTTCTTGGTGTTAATTGTCAGGTCAAAATTAGCACAAGCAGCAGAGGATCTATCCATACTCTGTTGCATTTCAACCTCAGAGACTGCATCAAGTGCATAACCATTTGTGAACAAAAAGTCATACACCAACTCTCCTTCCACTTTAGTCTTGGCTTCTAGCCTTTGCAAGTTAAATAATTTATGTGGTAAATAACATGTGTGGCATCAGTGTGGTAGTTGACCTAGATGCCATTTTCACCCGCATTGAAGGTGTTAAACAACATTGCTGAAATTATAATGCTAAGAAACATGGGAGCAAGAACACAACTCCACTGGTGAGTGGGAAAGTGTGAGAGCATCGTCTATTATCTAGAACCTGGGCAAGCATGCTGTCACGAAAGTGATGCACAATACTGACGAACTTCTCAAGGAAATGAAATTTTGCCATCATTTTCCACCAGAGAAAATGAACTTTTCTAATGGAAGCAAGGTAAAATCTCACCTTGAACCAAGAGAGAGAGACCCAATATCACCCACAGGGAAATTCCCAGTGGTATCTGGGAAAGCGAGCTGGAAATCAGAGACATGTTAAGCATTCAGCATCCTGCATGTCTGCAGTTTCCAGTCTTTCTTTTCTCCCCTAGAGTTAGTCCTAAAGAATGTCTCTCCCTGACACTCTGACTTGAAGAATGTCTGGAACCAACTCCTCCCTCATGCAAGTCCACAGTGTCCTGTCAGCATTCTTTCCATTAATTAGGAATCACATTATATATGCAGTAGTACATAAAATTCCCCAGACATGGCTGGAAACCTAGGCTACTCTTAGAATGTCCCCCAATCCTTTCTTCTGCTGAATACAAGACCAAGAGTTTGTGTTCTATTAGAAGGCATTGAGGAGGTATGAAACATTCATGAGTAGGAGGATGATAGGGCACAGATTACTCTGTTAATAGTATGAAGGATGAATTGGAGATGATATAATAGACCAGGGGTGGGGAACCTGTGCCCTTGAAGCCAGCGTTTTATTAAAAAGGATTTGTTTGATACAACTTGGACTCAGTCAAAGGGCTGCACCTGAGGACCTAGGGGGCCACAGTTTCTCCATCTCTGTTGCTATTGACTAAAGACAAAAAGACCACTGAGGCAATAATCTAGACAGGAAGAACTGAGCCTGAACTAGGCAGGCTCCAGCAAGAATAGAAAGATGGCCTTGTAATGGCTATTATAGAAGCAGAATTGATGGAATTTGGTAACTAATTGAATGTGGGGATAAGGGAAAGGGAAGGATGACAATGTAAAAAGTCATAATCTAACCCAGTTCCATTATGAAATGCCCAGTAAAGATGTAAAGGGGCAGCAGAAGAAGCAATGATCAACAAAACCAAAAAGAAGGAGCAATAAACTTTTACATTCAGTCCAGGGCTCCATAACAAGATGACCAGAAGCCTGCGTACACTTTGAATGTGGATGTAGAAGGAATCCTGAAGCCAGTCCAACATATAGTATAAAGGGCCTGAAGTAAGCAGAATCTTGGACCCAGCTTGTCTATGCTGCAACAGAAGACAAGGCTGTCTCCCAGTAGGTTAGCTGGCAAGGAGACCAAGAGAACGTCACATTGGGTAGTGTACATGCATGCTTCAGGACCTTTAAGATTCATGGCGCCATTGGGACTTGAAGCAGAGGAGCATAGCACCCAAGCATCCTGTCCTGGGACTTTCTAGAAATCTTGAAACTAGTATAATTTCCAATGTTCTGTGGCTGCACCAAGGTATCAAAGAGCAAAAGAGAAGGAAAAAGCATCTAGTCCCTCTAGGAAGCTGCATGCCCATTTAATCTCCAGGACCCAATTAGAACACATCAGTGTCTCAGCAGAGGACAGCATCAGTCCTCAGATGCTGACTGTGCAATGAAAAATGAGACAACACCTAAAATGAAAGGGAGGAAGAAGTCAGCGATTGTGGAGTCTGTTTCCAGTTCTGACCCTAACTTCCTGTGTCACACTAGGACTATTAAAGGTAACAAAAAGGGCAACCAAGAACCATCCACTCTATCTATAATTTCAGTGTCCAGACTGTAACAGGGATGGGATAAGGTAGGGCATCCCCACCTCACCCAAGGGTACAGAGGAAAGGGAACTTATCTAGGAACTTAGGGAGTTGTGACTAAACAGAAGAAAACTCTGGACACAATAAAAAATACCACAAGTTAACAAAAACAAGAAGTAAAGCTGGAAGAAGACTGTAATTCCACAGTTAGTATAAGTAGATCCTCAGGAAAAAGAATATTTTAGCAACAAGTATTCTAGATAGAAGAAATGAAGCAAGGGTTTAAAAAAGTGAAATTTGAACTCCTAAAAAATTAGAAGGATAATGAATAACTTAGAGCAGAAGATAGAAAGCATGACTCAAGTAGTGGACTCCCTGAAAAATATTCTGAAATAATCAACATTCAATGATTCAGTGAAGCAACAGACAATATTGGAACAAAGTCAAAAGAATGAAAAATTAGAAGAATATATGAGGTATCTACTACAAAAACCAACTGACCTCAAAAACAGATCAAGAAGACATAATTTAAGAATGATCAGACTCTCTGTAAATCATGAACAAACCACTAGATAGCATTTCAATAAATCTTAAAAAAAAACTGCCCAAACCTATTAGAACCAAATGCAAAGTGGAAACAGAAAAAAAAAACCATTAGTCAATTCTTGAAGGAAACTCAATATTGAAAACACTTATGGTCAAAATCCAACACTTCCAGGGCAAATAAAAATTACTGATACCAGTCCAAAAGAAAGTTCAAGTACCAAGAAACCATAGTCAGGATCATAAAAGACTTAGCTACAATTACTTTACTGGAGAGGAAATCTTGGGATATGATATGCCAAAAAGAAAAAGACTTATAGGCTCAAGGATAACATAACCTACAAAACTGAGTATAAATCTGGAGATGAAAAAAAAGAGAACTTGTAAACATTCCTAATGTATTGAGCAAAATTGGGTAGAATGCTTGAAACAAACCCAGCAGGATCTATGCACAAAGGGCTATCAAACTATACACACCCTTTGATCCAGCAATAGTACTCATGGGTCTGTATCCCAAAGAAATTTTTTAAAAGGGGTTGGGGGGGGGAAAGGGGGGAACTTATTTGTACAAATATTTGTAACAGCTCTTTTGGTGGTGGCTAAGAATTGGAAATCGAGGGGATGTCCATCAATTGGAGAATGGCTGAATAAGTTGCACATAGAATGTTATAATAATAGAATGTTATTGTGCAACAGGCTATTGAAAGAGCAAGCAGAACGATTTCATAAAAACCTGGAAAGACTTATATGAACTGATACAAAGTAAAGCAAACAGAACCAGAACATTGTATGCAGTAATAGCAACATTGTGTATAGAACAGCTATGAGTGACTGAGCTGTTTTCAACAATAAAGTGATCCAAGACAATTCCAAAAGACCTGTGATGAAAAATGCTATCTGCCTCCAAAGAAAAAAACTGATGTCATCTGAATACAGACTGAGGCATGCTATTTTCTCTCTCTTTTCTTTCTTCTTCCTTTCTTTTACTTTTTTCCTTTCCTTCTCTTTCCTTTCCTTCCTTCCTTCTTTCCTTCCTTCCTTTCCTACCTTCCTTCCTTCTTTCCCTTTCCTCCTTTCTTTCTTTCTTTCCTTCTTACCTTCATACTTTTCACAAAATGACTAATATGAAAATGTTTTACATGACTGCACATATATATCCTATATCAGGTTTCTCACCGTCTTAGGAAGGAGGAAGGGGAGAGAAAATGGGACAGAATTCGAAAATCAAAGATTTAAAGAAAAAACAATGAATGATAAAAATTCTTTTTACATGTAGTTGGGGAAATGAAATATTATGTTTTTAAAATATTAGAACTATTGAGCTTCTCTGAACCTAGAACAAATGATGATCCTCTTTGGACCAGGCAGCAAGCCTTCCAGGGGCAGGTCAGCCAAAAACTCTAGAAAATCAGTTCTCCCCACCCCGTCCGTATCCTCAGGCGCTCCCCCTGGAGAGCTGAAAAACATAAATGTCTAATATTTTTCTACTGATGGAAAAAACCTCCACAACTTGGGAAGAGAAGGAAATCAGCATTTATGCAGCACCTGTTATTTGGCAGGCACCATCCTAAGCACTTGTTTACAACTATCATTTCATTTGTTCTGCATAACAATTTTGCCAAATAAATGCTATTTATTATCCCCATTTTACAGTTGAGAAAACTGAGGCAAAAAGAAGTTTAATGACTTACTCAGTGTCGCACAGTTAGTATCTGAGATCAAATTTGAACTCAGAGCATCCTGATTTCGGGTTCAGTACTCTATACACTCTATCAAGAGGCTGGTGACTAGTCTTTTGCTATAGCTCAGGAACTTAGAACCCATTTCAGGTCTACCCCAAGAAACAGTATGGGCTGCTCAGGCAGAATGCATCCAGCCTGCACCCCCTCCCAAATCCTCATCACTTCTAATTTATGGCTCTGTCCTATTGCTATTGGCACACTGCCAAGCCATCATCAGCTAAACTAGACAGCCACAGGGCTACAATATTCCAGTTCCCCGGAAGGGTGCCATTCCCCTAATCTTTCCTTTCATTTTTACTTTCTTTTAAAAATTCTCCACCCAAGGGACCTATATCAACAAACGGGTATGTGCACTGTCACCATATATGTCCTTCAGAGTTGTAGGGGCAGGGAGCGATGCTGCATATAATATTGCTTATTATAATCATCTGTGTTTGTATTAGTCATCTCAAAATTATAATCTCCATGATGGTATTGAATACAATTTACAGTACAAGCTTTAAAATGTTTATTGAATACATGAATAAATGAATTTATTAATCTTTTGTGTTGTCACCATGTTAGATTTTAGTTAACAATAGAACATTTCGCTTGACATGTCAAACAAACAGCTGCAAATCATAAAATCGCGTAGTTAGATGGGATCACTTCATACAATTCCCACATTTTCTGCAAATCTGATTCCCAGTAAAAGTCCAATGATACATGAAAAATGTGTTTTTATTTTGACAAGCACACTTTAATTTTATTCTCTTGTGTAGAAAAAAACAAAGAAAGGCTATGAATTAATCAGATTGATTCTGGGGGTTTTATTGGTTCTATTTACAATTAATTAATTTTTGTCCTGTAACTGTCTACACCATGGTGATTTGTCTCTGAACTTAGTTCAGAAATTCAGCTGACCTGTCATGAGAGAAATTTAGAAATCCACTTCTCTTGTTAATCACTGTTCTATACTTGTATCCTTGAAGGAGGCAGGTAGGCACCAGAGAGTCTGGTCTAGTATCTTTACATGACCAAACTGTCCTTCTAGGGTTTCAGGTTTGTTATCCAAAGAAGTCTGGTCCACTCTCTCTAACCTTGTAAGTGGACTCAAACAATGAGCATTTCTTAGTCATAGGAGGGAAGGAAAGGGTTATAGCTAGCCCCTCATTCCCAATTTACAATCATGTTGTGCCCACCGCCATGATGCTGTCTACTCTGTAACCAATCTCATTGTTTTCCCCATCTACCCAACTCTTTGTTCTCTTATACTTCCCAAAGCAATATGAAGACAAGTAAACCCTACCTTGTGTTCTCTTGTCATTGAGAGAGTTCATTGACCTAATTTATTGGTTATTGCTAGCCTAAATAATAAATTGATCATGCTCAGATCATTTTCTCTCAGTTTAACTTTAATTTTCAAGGGCAAAGGTCATCAAGCTTTTCAGGGTTTTCTAGCCAGCCTTGCCATTGACATTTGTGTAGAGTAGAGGAAGATATTAAAAGCAATTTTCTTACCACAGGTTAGGTCAGGAAGTTTTTATTTGAGGGAATAGAATCCTTGGGACACTTGCTCAGAGAGAGAATGTGATATAGAAGGAGGTGGAGGAGGAGGACGGAAAGAAGGAGGAGGACAAGGAGGAGGACACTGATGAATCATTGCCTGAATGAATCCCTGATATTATGGTAAATAAAATAGCAAATGCCCCTCCAACAGCAACTCATTGGAAAGCTACACATATACTTTATGAAAACACTTTTTAGATTTCATGTAAAAAAGAAAAAATACATAGTTAAAGATAATATGTTTTAAAAAAAAACTATAGTTGAGGCCTGGTGAGAGACTAAAAGACTTACCGTCTTTCCCTGACCACTACTGAAAATAGCTGGGCTGCTGAACACCAGGGGAGGTCCAGCCAGGGGCTCCGTGGCTGACGGCCAGTAAGGGAACTGCAGAGACATGACTCCCAGCACCGAAAGTACGACACCCAGACAGAAACAAGGCCGGGGGAGGAAGGCGGGCGGCATCATGATGATCTTACCAGAGGATGATGGGAGCTGAGCTGCTCAGCAGTGTGGGAGGTGTGAGCTGCCCCTCTATACACACATGCTCTTCTCTCTTCATTTCAAGAAGTCTTAGGTGAAGATAAAGGAGGGAGGAGATGACCCAAGCACACATCTGTCGGAGGAAGTAGGCATAAATAGGAGTTTGGGATGCAGGTTAAGAAGGAACTCACCCAAATGACCTTTCCTAGAAAATCAAAAGAAAACGATAATAGTTGCATATGAACTTTACGATTCCACACGTATCATAATGAGCCTGCTATTGAAAATTGAGGCATAGGGTGTAATTTAAACTAGTTGTAAAGAATTGTCTTTCAGAATAGAAATCAGAACTAAACCCTTATGCGTTAATTTGCCAATTGATCTTCCTTAAAGTAAGGACATTAACTACTCTTCTAACACAGACATTTCTTTCACTTGTTTTTGTTACCTATGGATGTGTCTCACTTCCCAAATATGATGGCAAAGTCCTTGACATTGAAGATGGTATTGTCTCATTCTTATGTATGCAACACTCTTCTGTGATATTGCTACTAAAGACAAATCGGTGAAATTGTTCTACATTACAAATGGTCAAAATGCTGAACCATCTGCGGCCCCTAAAAAAAGACATCTCAAATCATATTCACTTAGGCTAGTACCTGATTGTATGTATGTATGTATGCATATATATATACATATATATATGCTTCTTCATATCTATCTGTTCTCCTGATTTAGCCAGTCCCAGAAATCCTTTCATATGCAACTTTGAGACCACCTATATAGTTTATTTACCTTGCCTTTTGAAAGGTGTATGTTCATAAAAAGAAAAGATTTTTTGCAATATAAATTTTAGCTAATCGCATTTTAGCCAATATTCTTCCTATATAATTACTCTAAAGATCAATTTTTTAAAAGGAGTAGTTCCTATTGTCCTGAAGGACAATAGAAGGTAAATGTGAATTATCAAGGCAGATCTTGTAGGTTTTTTTTAGACGTATTTTAGTCAATTGTGATTGTCACCAGAAGCCCCCAGATGGCATTACAGCCTTGTTTTTCTAAGTAATTTATTTTTATAATATATGAATCACAACCTTATGTATCAAAAATTTGCTTCATTTTCTTTGATGAACATAATTACTAAAAACACTAGTGTGTTTTGGTGATTTTTCCCCCTGTCATGAATATGTGGGGGTTTTTTCATTCTAAAGAAGTATTTATTAATTTTAAATTTGGAAGGTGATTTATATAATTCAAAGATTTATCAGTCTCCAAATAACATAGCTCATGAAACTAAAATTTCCTGAAATGTACAAAATGGAAAAAAAAAGAGATCTTGAAATCTTTTACCTGTGGGAGAGGTAAGTTTAAACTGAGTCCTAACAGCAACATAACTTTAAGTGACCTTGATAAAAGAAGATTTATTTTATTTCCATTTCCAACTTTGATTCTCTTTGTCACCTCTGAGAAACTGTTTAACCTTCCAAGCACAGTTTTCTCTGACTTTCAAAGAAAGGTTGATCTTTTTATTTTTAATTTAGTTAATTTATAAGTAGGTATATAGAGATATAGATATAATTAATTTTTATATAATTAAATTAAATAATATATAATAAAATAAATATATAGATATATAAATAAATACATAATTAAATATAATTTAGTTAATATTTATTTAATTTATCAGTTGCTATTTGAAATTTTCAAGCAAATACTACGGCATAAAGGTAAAGCAATACTAGTGCTTTTCATGACTGATATTGACCTACGGAATTTGGATATTTAGTAATTACCCATTTAACTCAATTGAACATCAAAATGATTTAAGTATTAACTTTAGTATGATGAATAACAAAATGAAAAATAATTATCCATAAATTATGATGTGCTGTCCTGTTATCTGGTGGAGTGAACTCCTTTAAACTATTGTCCTAAGTGCATGCGTATACAATCAGTCCTTTACAAAGCATTTTGAAAAAGCATAGCTTCAAACTCATCAAACTGTACTTAAGTAGCAGACACTATAATCAATTAGACTATATGAATCGGCTGACATCGATCAGGCAGCAATCTGCATGACTTTCCAAGGGCATTAATTTTTGCATTCACTTTATTTGCTAAATAACCAACATAATTAAGTTGGAGGTACAGATTCCAATGTGCACGAAGTATTTGGTCTTTGTGCTTTCCAAATCTGATCTACCCACTGCTCTAATCAAATTATCTCTAACTTAATGTACTAAGAGATTCAAACAAAATTATATTTATTGAGAACTAATTATTTAGGACTTCACTTGAGAATAGTTTCTTGGGAAGACTTGTACCAAATTAAAAAAAAAAAGCTGCAAACACATTATGGATAGAACCATCCGTGGTTGCATTTAAATCGTAAAATTAAAGGTAATATAATTTTTCATTTTTAGTCTTTTATTTGGGGAGGTGAGTGCAAATTTTTATGTGGAACTCAAAACTGATGTCAAAACTGCAGCAAAGCAATAGACAGTATTTAATATTTTCCTCCTGAGCTTTCTTGTGATTTTTCTGATCATAAAAAAAAATGTTACTTTTCTGCTCAGCCTCCCTCACCGAAAAAAAGAAAGCTGTCACAGATTTTATTAGATTCTGCCCAATTTAAGCTCCTATGTTACTCACTACAAAACACTCACAAAGAGAAAATTATTCTGAATTTAGCATATTTTTGCACTAAATTAAAATTTAGCATTTTCTGGCAAGTTTCAACATAAAAAAACCACTTCCTAAAATACAGGACTATAAATTACTTTCATTAAAGGTCACTTACAATGTTGTTTTCAGTGTGCCCATGTAGAGTCTCCCTGGGAATGACTGAATAATTAGAGCACTAACAGTCAGATCAGAAAGCCAAGATAATTATCTGACTTTCTCACCCTTATAAAGCAAGATTACTTCGTGATTGGGTTTCAGGGCAATTTAGAATTGGACTGATTAAATAAGGTTGGATCAGTTAAATTTGAGATCAGAGGCATAACTTGAAAAAATATCTGTAGTATACATAAAACTACATTAATGGTATTTTAGTAATCTCTCTAGAACCATTATTCTAAACCAAATTATCCTATATGATGATTGATCGTAGCTCTTTTATCTTAGTATCTCAGCTTTTTCCCCATATTAACCCACAAGTTTTCATGTTATCCCTGGGAGACTGACAAGTCACAAGTACTGTTAGTTTCATTTGATACAAGAGGAAACCAGAGATGATCTCACCAAGAGATGAATTTGCTACAAGTCACACAAGAAGATACTAGCCAGGCTGTGAAATTGAACACTGTTTCCTGGACTCTTTAGTTCATGGAGTAAAGGGAAAATAGTCAAATGATAACTAATAATCGTATTAATAACTAGCATTTCTGGAGTAATATTTGCAAAGTGTTTTACAAATATTATCTCATTTTATCCTCACAACAGTGCTGGGAGTTGGTGCTATTACTATGTGTGTGGAAACAAATAAACCCTTCTGTGATCATGTCAGCTCCATTATCTGGATAGATCCTCCTTCCCTAGCCTTGCTACTGTTCCAAAGCCATATGTACGAACTCTCAGATCTAACCTGGAAATTAGCTTCTGAATAGACCTAGAACACAGAACGTTCAAGTCCTCTTTGATCCCTAGCTCCCACTCATTAAAC
Source organism: Notamacropus eugenii (assembly GCF_028372415.1). Lineage (NCBI taxonomy): Eukaryota > Metazoa > Chordata > Mammalia > Diprotodontia > Macropodidae > Notamacropus > Notamacropus eugenii. The sequence goes on from NC_092875.1 coordinate 471,248,150, forward strand.
TTTTGAGTGTGAGTATTATAAGTAAGTAGGTTGCCTGTGTGCTATTATAGGTTCTCTTATAATGTTAAATATTATAGGACATCCTATAATATTTACTCTGCTATTATAGGGTACCACATAGAAATGAAATCAATGATTGCACAGGAATGAAAACAAAGAAATGAAAGACTCAGAATTTTACTTTATTCATACAATTTCTTTGATGTGTTAGTTACTTTTACTTTTTCATGTTTGTTTTTCTTCAGTAAAATTTGAGGAAATTTTGAGATTAATGTTTAACCCTGAGGTATATTTTTTTTTTGGTATCGCATTGTTGTGAAAGACATGCTATAGATTATACTAATGATTATTGGTCATATTCTCAAAGATCAGACGCTACATAATTAAGCAAGGTGTAAAGATACTTTTTTTGCTGTATAAGCAATCTACCCTCTTCAAATCACTGGATGTCGTTCTGTGTCTCTTCTGCCCTTTGTAGCTAAAGTCCTTGAGAAGGCCCTCTACCGAAGGTACTTCTACTTTTTCTCATTCTCTTCTAAACTCCCTGCAATCTGGCTTCCAACCTCTTCATTCAACAAAAACTGCCCACTCTGGTTACCAGTGATGATCTTAGTTGCCAAATCTAAATCAATCCTCATTCTTTGTGGCCTCCCTGCAGCCTCTGACACTCTATGGTACCCTCTTCTCCTTGATACTTCTTTTCTTTAGATTTTTGGGGCCACTACTCTCTCTCCTGGTTCTTGTCCCACCCATCTAACTACTTGTTCTCAGTCTCCTGTGCTAGATCTTTATCCGTGCACCAACGGTCGGCATCCCAGAAGGTCCTTCCTAGGTCGCTTCTCCTTCTATACTCCTTCACTTGGTGATCTCATGACCTCTATGGATTTAATTATCATGTCTGTGCTGATGATTCTCAAATCCACTGGCCTAATGTCTCAGCTGATCTCCAGCCTCACATCTCCAACTGCCCAGTAGGCATTTAAAACTGGATGTCCAGTAGGTATCTTAAATTCATGTCTTAAAGTAGACTCATTTTCTCTTCAAAGTCTCCCTCCTTCCAAATTTCCCTATTATTATGGAGGGCATCACCATCCCAGGCACCCAGGCTCACAACATTGATGTCATCCTCAACTCCTCACTAACTCTCACCCCCCAAATTCAATCTGATGCCAAGGCCTATTGATTTTACCATTAAACGTCTCTCAAATATCCCCCTTTCTCTGTTCTGACACTGCCACCACCCTTGTACAGGTCCTCACCACCTCATGCCTGTACCATTGCAATGACCTGCTGGTGGCTCTGCCTGCCACAAGTCTCTTCCCCCATTCCAGTCCATCCTCCATTTAGCTGCCAAAGTGATTTTGCTGAAGTTCTAGACCATTTCACCTCCATACTCCCTATCACCAACATGATCAAATGCAAAATCCTCTATCCAAATCCCTTCATTATCTAATCCAGCCCCCCACCTTTCTGGTCTTCTTATATCTTCCACCCACTCATCCCACACACTCTTCATTCCAGTGACACTGGCCCCCTTGCTTCTCCCTGAACAAGACACTTCAACTCCAAGCTCAAGACATTTTCTCTGACTGACCCTCCCTCTTTGTCTCTACCTATCAGCTTCCCTGATTTCCTTTAAGGTTCAGTTAAATCCCACCTTTCACAAGCCTTTCCTAACCCCTCTTAATTCTAGTCTAGTCCCTCTTTAAATTATTTCCTATTCATCTTGTATGTTGTTTGCTTGTTGTCTCTCCTTTTAGACTGTCCTTTGCCTTTGTATCACAATACCTGGCACATAATAGATGCTTAATATATGCTGATTGACTGACCAAAATTAACCTAAATTTCCCTTTTAATATGTTATTTTAGATTGTACACCCCTTCTCTGTTAGACTAAATCTGTATTCTCCTAACCCAACTCAAACACCTTTTGTTTCTCCTTATTGTCCCTTCTACACTCGTTGGCAACCTCAATTCTAAGGGTGATACAAATGAAATGTGTTAAGCCCCAAGGACTTGAGGGAGGTCAGGTAGGATCAAGTTTTGAACAATGAAGCGTATGTGAATGGGTCAGGGAATGGGTGTTTAGAGAAAACAGGTGACAAGGATGGAGGTGGCTAGTGAAGTAGCCTCATGATGTGAATATGTTAGCTCAAGTACAGTGGTTCACACGTAGTAGGTGCTTAAGAAATGCTTTTTGATGGCCTGATTGATTATCTATCTATCTATCTATCTATCTATCATCTATCTATCTATCTATCTGTCTGTCTATCTATCTATCATCTTTCTATCTATCATCTATCTATCTGTCTGTCTGTCTGTCTATCTGTCTATCTATCATCTATCTATCTGTCTGTCTGTCTGTCTGTCTATCCATCCATCTATCTATCTATCTATCTATCTATCTATCTATCATCTATCTATCTATCTATCTATCTATCTATCTATCATCTATCTATCTATCTATCTGTCTGTCTATCTATCTATCATCTTTCTATCTATCATCTATCTATCTGTCTGTCTGTCTGTCTATCTGTCTATCTATCATCTATCTATCTGTCTGTCTGTCTGTCTATCCATCCATCTATCTATCTATCTATCTATCTATCTATCTATCTATCTATCTATCATCTATCTATCTATCTATCTATCTATCTATCATCTATCTATCTATCTATCTATCTATCTATCTATCTATCTATCTATCTATCTATCTATCTATCATACGTACAATTAGTGCTTCCACACTGTGACTTTCCCAGCTGTGGTTTCGATATGCCATGGGTTGGCATTAGAAATTCAATGGGAATTTGGGGGTAGTTTTTCAGAAACCTCAGACAACACACAAAGCTCGGCAGATGACACAGAAAAAGTTTAGAAACTCAGAAACATATACTATATATGTGTATGTTTAGTACTATATGACATCAATATATTTTGTTTTTAATGCCATAATAATTCAGATTTCTCTGGTATGAAGGGAGGCCAAAAATTTTGCATGGATTTTCCAGATTGCAAGGGCACCTTACCCATAACCCCTGTGATGTGGAAGGGATAGCCATATACACACATATACACACATAAATATACACACACATACACATACATATATACATATATGTGATGTGTGTGTGTGTGTACAGATTTTGGAAGATTTTCTTAACTCATTTAGTTTGTAGCTACCACCTGAAAAACTTGGGAAAGTATGTGGATGCTACCCTGCTCTCCCCTATATAATGAGATTAATTCTTCATGTATGAACTCCTAGTTCATATTATCACAGAGAGCACTTTGATTAAGAGAAGGAAAGCGCAACAGAGAGACACCATCACGTGAGTAATTATTAGTCCCAAAGGTGGATGCAAAACTGCAAGAACTGAGACCTCTGTAAAGAAATACACACATATACACACACACTTAAATCAAGCTCTATTTTCTGAAAATTCCATACTCCTCTTTCCAGGAGGATATTGTCCAACTATTAAAACTAGCATACTCTAAGTGACCCTTAGGTAGGAAAGTGCTGGAGTTAGGTAGAACCAGTCAGGGAGAGCCAATGATTAAAGTTTCAGTGTGAGCATTTATACCCTGGAAATCTGCAAACCTTACAAATCAGGGCTTGATTTATTATTTTCTTGATTGTCTAGGCTTAAGAAAGTGATGGAAAAAATGGTAGTAATTGAGATTAAATTTAAAAGCGTATTATGGGTACATTGTTTTTCTTTGCTTGAAGTCATTGTTAAACATTTTCCAGCATAGGCCTGCTTAGTTTTTTGAAAGGATGCCTGAATCCAGACATTGTGGGAAAATCTGAATCTAACTAATATCTTGGCCTCTCCCAGTCCCCCAGCCTGTCACCCCTTTCACACGATGTCGTTTGGTTTGTCTTTCTTCTTTCGTTTTTGTTCAGTCTCTTATTTATTTCTCTCTCTCCCATTCAATTTTATTTTCAGCTCTAGATTTTCTTCCTCCTCCCACCTTTCTCCCACCCATTGAGGAAGCAAGAGACACAAAATGCATCACACATCTGAAGTCTGGTGAGACAAGCTTTCACAATAGCCATGTTCTGGATAACAAAGAAAAATAAGGAGAAAAAATATGCTTCACTCTGTATGCAGAGTTCATCATTCTCTCTCTCTCTGTGTCTGTCTGTCTCTCTGTCTCAGTCTCTTTCTCTCTCTCTCTGTCTCTCTCTCTTTCCCTCTCTCTCTGTCTCTGTCTCTCTCTCTCTCTCTCTTTCCCTCTGTCTCTGTCTGTGTCTCAGTCTCTCTCTTTCTCTCTGTCTCTCTGTCTCTGTCTCTGTCTCTCTGTCTCTGTCTCTGTCTGTCTGTCTGTCTCTGTCTGTTTGTCTGTCTGTCTGTCTGTCTGTCTGTCTCTCTCTCTCTCTCTCTCTCTGTCTTTCTCTCTCTCTCTCTGGAGAAGACAGCATTTTTCCTATGAATCCCTTGGAGCTTTGGTGAATTATTGTGTTGGTCAGAATTAAGCCTTTCATAGTTGATAATCTTTACAATGTTACTGTTCCCATTTACATTGTTCTCTTTGTTCTGATCACTTCACTTTGCATCAGTTCATATAAGTTTTCCCAGGTTTTTTCTGAAATTATCCCTTCATCATTTCTTATAGCACAATAGTATTCCACCATATTCAAACACCATGAGTTGTTTAGCTATTCTCCAACTGATGGGTATCCTCTCAATTTCTATTTTTTTTGTTACCACAAAAAAAGAACTTCTGTGAATAATTTTGTACATATGAACCATTTACCCTTTATCTTTGATCTCTTTGTGCTGTACAAAGGGTATGCACAATTTAATAACTTCTTGACCATTGTTAGGGTTTTTTTTTTTTGTTTGCTAATGTATATGACATTCAATTCATCAAGGCCCAAAAGCCTCTTCCTGAAGAAGCAATATCCCCCAACTTGGCTAACTTATTTAAAAATGAAAACTTTGAACAATTTAGCCTAGAAAAGTGGTTTCATTCCACAACAGTGAGAACATCCAAATTCATGAGATCATATGTCTATTTCAGCATTATTGATCAAAACCATTACAAAATTCTCCTCTATTACCTCTTTGTCAGAGGAGATGACACTGAGCACTCAAAGATTATACGAGCTAAGTACAAGCTTTGACAAATCCTACTGATCTGGAAAAGTTCCAGATATAGTTGCAATGACAAGACCAACTCAGCTTACCATGGGGAAGCTCAGCATCATGGTTACTAAGTAATGAACTCCTTAGCCATGGAAACAAGTGAAATAAATAAAATACAAAGTGATCATCAATCCTGTATAGATACCCTTCTACTTCTGTAGTCACAGGAGCAGAATGAGCACAGAGTGCTAAAAACCACATCATTTTTATACCATCTTCAAATAATAATGGAACTCTAAATGTAAATTTCCTAGTACAAAGAGCAACAGATTGTTACACCATTAAGGGAATAAAGAATATCCATATTAATATTTGCCCTGTAAATAAAGCTTGAAGATGTTAAAAGACCTCAGCTAAATGGAAGGATGGTTCATAAATTCTTCTGGGAGAGATGAACAATGGAGGTAGAGAAGATCGATTTAATTCAGCAAATATTTATTAAGTGCATTTTCGGGGCAAGGTGAGTTGGTTTCATCATGGGTGCAAGGGCACCTAGAAGCATTGTGTCATGGGACAGTCATTATCTCACTCTGCAGTGCTCATGACAAGCAATGGTAATTGGGTTCACCCTGAATATAATTGCAATTTATGTATCTGTTTCAGAGGATGAAGAAGTAGAGAAATTCTGCAGAAACTTGACAGGATGCTCCAAACCAAGTTGACATCTACTTTGATATTTGACTACTTCAATAGAAAATAAGCTCAAGGGAACACTGTTAAAATATATTTGAAAAATATGGTTTTGCATTGAGAAATAAAATTGATCAGAGGCTAGTAGAAGACTCATAGCTACAGATCATGAATTTCCTTTAGGAAGAGAATTAGAAGATTTGAGACATGGTGAGTGCCAAATATCACACACACCCCCCCCAAATGAAACTAAGTATATTTTACTAGACAGAAAGTGACTAGTTACAGATGATCACATTATTTCAAATTCAGATGTCTGTGAAGATAATTGACTGATTAGGTCAAAGGTCAAAATTATACAAATTTAAAATACTAAAGATGAAAAGGAGATGGTGTAGCAGTTCCAGCAAAATCATTGTTTCTTTTTTATCATTATTTATTTATTTTAAAAATTCTTTCTTTTTAATTTTGAGTTCCAAATTTTCTCCTTCCTGCCCCTTCCTAACCCATTGATAAGGTAAGTAATATGATATTGATTATATATATATATGTATATATATATAAGTCATGCAAAATGTATTTCCATATTAATTATATTGCAAAAAAATAAAATTAAAAAATAAAGAAGGTGAAAAAATTATACTTCAGTCTGCACTTAGTGTTCATCAGTTCTCTCTCTGGAGGTGGATAGCATTTTTCATCATGAGTCCTTAAGAATTATATTGAATCATTATATTGATCAGAATAGCTAAATCTTTCATAGTTAATCATCTTTACAATATTGCCTTTTCTGTGTACAATGTTCTCATGGTTCTGCTCACCTCGCTCTGCATCAGTTTATATACGTATTCCTAGGCTTTTCTGAAACCATTCTGCCTATCATTTCTTATAGTACAATTTGTTCAGCTATTACCCAATTGATGAGGATCCCTGCAATTTCCAGTTCTTTGCCACCACAAAAAAAAAAAGCTGCTATAATTATTTTTGTACATATGGATCTTTCCTCTTTTTCTTTGGTCTCTTTGGGATATAGACCTAGTCATAATATTGCTGGGTCAAAGGGTATGCACACTTTTATTATCCTTTGAGCATAGTTCCAAATTGCTCTTCCAAATGATAATCACTGTTTCTTGCAGAGATGTAATCAATTGAAAACAATTGCTACAACGAAGAGGTCAAAACAACCTAAAAACTGCTTTAGCCAATAATAGACATGATCTCTTTACCAAGAGAAAAATGAGTTTAGAATTTAAACCCATATTCAAAATAGTATGGAGGAAAATGACAAAAAATTTTGGAAAATGAACCTACAGAAGGTTTAATATAAGACCCAATCAAGTCAAATCATCTTGCTACTGCATTGCTTGAAGGGACTCTCTGAAGAAGGGAAACTCACCATCTCTCAAGGAAGTGCTTTCTACTTTTGGATCACTCTAATTGTAAGGAAGTTTTTCCTAGTATCAAGCCCAAATATTCCTCATTGAAGCTTCCTCTTATTGTTCCTTGATCTGCTCTCTAAGGTCAAATGAGTCGAAGTCTTTTGTAAAAGACAAATAGAAGAGGGATTTCCTATAAATAACTAAGCTACCCAGATGCTCCTGTTTGTAGATAGCATTGTGCTGATTGCATCAAGCCCTATATCAAGTCAAAGAGAATTTATCAAGTTCCCCAGAACATCATGCAAACTTTTTGTTCTATTTAAAATTTTGTTATTGCTTTATACTTGACAAATGTGAACATTTCCATACACATAGAACAAAAGAGAATTGTACATTAAAATACAAATCTCTGTTGCATATAGTTTATATTTTTAAAATAATATAATAAATTCAACATATTAGTTTTAAAGCTATCTTGCTCCTCCAGTTGTTTGGGTCTTCTTCTGAACTTCCTTCTGTTTTCATTTATTTCTTTAAAAATGTTCCTCCTCTTCCTTCTTTTCTTTTTCCTCTTTTACCTCTTCTTTCTTCTTCTTCACTTCTTCTTCTTCCCCTATCCCTAGTCACCCTCTCCTTCACAAATATCAATTAAAATTAAAATTACATGTTAACAAATAAGCAGAATCAAGCAAAAGAAAGTTACCCAAATATCTCGATCTTCCTTTTGAATCCCACCACCCCTTTCTAGATCATAGGGTAGATAACAGTTTCATTGTCAGTTCTCTGGAATCGTGTCTGGTTAATTCATTAGTCAATGAAGTCTTTCAAAGTTGTTTTCCTTTACATTGGTATTAATCATATATGAGTTTTTCTTCCATTTATGCTCACTTCACTCTGAATCAGTTCGTACAAATCTTTCTAGGTTTCTCTGAACCTCTCATTTTTTTCATTTCTCATGGTACAGTAATATTTTATTATGTTCATATACTATAATTTGTTTAGCTATCCCCCAATTCATGAGAACTCACTTTACTTTCCAGTTATTTGTTACAATAAAAATTGTTGCTATAAATATCTTTGTATATGTGAGTCCTTACCTTTCTTTGATATTTTTGAGATTATATGTCTAATAATGCTGTCATTAAATCAAAGAATATATACACGTTAGTGACTTTGGATTATGGCTCCAAGTTTCTTTCCAAGTGACTGGAACAATTCCCAGCTCTACAAATAATAAATTAATCTGCCTGTACTTCAATAGTCCCTCCTACAACTTTCATTTTCCTTTTTTGTCATTTTTGCCCATTTGGTGGGTATAAGGTGGAGGAGTTGAGTTATTTAACCTGCATTTCTCTTATTTCTTCTCACATAACTGTTGCTAGTTTGAATTCCTTCCTTTGAGAACTGTATAGGACCATCTGAAAGAGATTCAGGACTACTCCAAAGAGATCAACATAAGAACACAGAGAAAAAACCAAAAGATGTAAAATGTGCATTGCTTAGAGAGATCATGATGCATGGTTGAAAAGACAGGTCACTGAGCTTGTTCATCAGTACATATAACTTAGTTTAGAGGTCAGATCTGAGAAGTTATGCTTCAAAGACCTGTGCTCCCTCCTGTGACATAGATCACCATTCTACAACTTCATGGCTCATCTTAAAGAGTTATTGTATTAAAAGCCAACCTAATGCTGAGTCTTTGTGAACACAAGTAGGCTAATCCTCAGCCACACATATATGCTCCATCACTAGGTTTGTACTTACACCTCAGTAGGACCTGACAGATCTAATGCCCTGTTGGCTTAATGCCCTGTTCTGGAGCCCAGGGTCACCTCTACACCTCAATGAGCATCAGAATAGGTCCTGAATGGAAGTTAAGAGGTGGTTATAGTTCATGCAGTGAAAGGGTGTTGAGAAAAAAAGAACAGAGGAGCAAAGGGCTGAGATTCAAGGTATGCCATCAATTGAGGGCAAGTGGACAAAGACAAGCAAACAAAGGAAACAGAGAAGGAACCATTGGACAGACAAGAGGAAAATTCAGTGAATACAGTGTCTTGAAAGCCAAGGAGGGAAAGCTTCAAACAAGAGTTAAACAAAAGTGTCAAATGCTGGGGAGAGCTTAAGAAGAAGAAGGACAGAGAAAAAGTTATTGAATTTGTCAAGAAGGGGGTCATTAGAGATCTTTAAGAGTAGAGCTTTGGTAAACATAAGAGGCTAATGCTGGTTTGCAGCTATTTCAGGGAGAAATCAGTGGTGAGGAAATGGAGCAGCAGATATAGACCACTACCTTAATAAGAGATACAAATTAATATCAATATCAATATCAGCTTCAGCAAACTACAGTTAGAAAGTGAACCTAATGCTAACATCTATCACGCCAGTTAAAGACAAAATGAAACTACTGGGATTATCCACTCTTTAGAAAAATCTAAGCACCATTTCCTTCCTCCTTCGATGTGCCCAAATTAATGGGACTTCCTATTTATGGAAGTTATTAACAACATTCATTTTCCCTTTTGATAAACTTGCAAGGTAAAATAATAGTATTGTGTTCCCATTTTACTGCTGTAATGGCTGAGTGCTTGAACGATTTGTCTGTTGTTAGTCATCTAGCATTACCTCTGGGCAGAACTCTGCAGTAGGAACACTGATTGCAGTAAGAGCCACCAGGGAGGACACAAGCCTCAGGAGTATTTCTTAGTACTGTAGCTCTGAACATGGTGAAAAATGGCCTTCAATGAACACAGGGGGGAAAAAGTCAAATTGAATTTAAAGGATACAGATCTAATTAGTGTCCAGTAAGACAATTTGTGAATACTGAACATCAACTTACACTGCCACAATGTAGTAAGAACCCATTCATTTGAAACACAAGGGACCAAGAAAAAAACTGATTTGAATGAAAAGTGATTGGATTATTCAATTTTTAAAAATCAGATGACAACTGGGCATCCACTTGTCTAGGGAGCAGTTGTTTGAGCTTACACATTCTTCTGAGCAAATCAATGAGCTGACAAGAGTTTTAACTATGCTTGTTTTCTTACATCTTTTACATCTATATTTTACAATTCAGAGCAGCCTGGTGCCTGTTGTCATGTGTAGAGGTAAGGAACGTCAAGCAAGTTGTTCCGAAAGAAAATAAAAGATAAAGGGAAAAACAAAACAAAACCCCATCACCTGGAGCTAAGGAATAGATGTGCAGCACTTATCCCAGAGGATAGACCTGGATCTTCTGAGAAATAAACAATATCTTGTATTCCTCAGGATAATTAAAATCTTTAGCAACTGGCAGGTTCAAGACAATCTGTGGTTGGTCCAGGTAGAGGATAATGGCTGTAGAACTCCCTGTGGAAGATATATAAGTGGTCATATATGACCAAATATGACCAAATAGGTTGTGTGCTGCCTTCCTGGGACTTGTGTCTAGGTTGTGATGGAAAGTTTCCCCAGATTCATTAAACCTACCAAACACTACTTATTGCTATTAACTGGTTGGTAAGAAATGATGCCACCTAAAGAAGCCTGGAGACAATCTTTAGGGATCATGAAGCTGAGCATGGGAAACTGAAGTATTTGGTGTCATAAGTATCACTGCTTCTGTCTGAAATATGAGCCATTGGGTGAGAATGAAGGGTACAGAAACAGAACAAGTAACTGTGAAGATGGTGTCTAGAAACAGAATATGGCTTCTTAGGATCATGATTTAAGAGGTAGGCATGATGAGCCCTTGGTAAGGGAGAATGCACCTAACAAGGTCCAGGGAGGATATATTTTCCTAGAGACATGTAAGTTTGATATTTAGGCATTAAGCCAGAAATGGAAGAAAAGGAAGAAAATTGTCCACATACAACTGCTAAGTCAGATCCAACAGAAAGTAGCAGGTATGAAACAGGAAGAACAACAGCAGTGGAGAGGCCCAATAACTCATACCAGGCAACATGCAAGAAGAAGGTAGATATAAAATTCATAGCCTCAATTGTGTATTCATAGGTGTGTAGAGAATGGGAAGGAAACATGGTAGAGTTGATATTATAGGTATAATGAGAGAGAGAGAGAGAGAGACCTACATCAGTCATTTTTTAGTCATGTCTGACTCCTTGTGATCCTGTTTGGAATTTTCTTGGCAAAGACACTGGAAGGATACTTCCTTAGATCATTTTATAGATGAGGAAACTGAGACAAACAAGGTTAAGTGACTTGCTAAGAGTCACAAGCTGTTAAGCACATGAGGCCAAATCTGAACTCCAGAAGGTAAGTCTTCCTGACTCCAGACTCAGCACTCTATCCACTTTACCACACAGCTACATAGTACATATAATGCATTATGAACAATTTTATACAAGAAAACCAAATAAATATATATTTTCAACTACTTATATTTACAAATTAATTTCTACTCACATTATGTCTATAAGAATTTAGTTACATCAACAGTATCCCTTGTTATTATATTCTATTTTCATTCATTTCAATATTGCTGCATGCATTTTTATTTTTATATCTTTGTAATCAGTGTTTGGATTATTATTCTATTTCTGCTTTCTTCATTTTACATGACTTTATATGTCTTTCCAAATTTCTTTATAGTCCTCCTATTTATTACATATAAGAGCATTGTAATATATTATTACTTTGACATGGGTTATTTGCCTGTTTGCCAATCATTAGCCATCTAGGTAGTTTCTAGATCTTTGCAATTAAAAATAATGTTTTAAAAACGAGTGTGTTTTTTCCCCTTGAAATTGACACTCAAGATATATCCTCAATAATGAGATTATTGGATCAAAGCTTAGGATTATTTTGGTGATTCTTTGAAATCAAGATCTTAGTACAAGAAAATAAATTTGATGTAACAGGTATCACTGAGACTTGGTAAGATGTGGTTCAAATCCAAAATATGAGGATGGAAAAACATATCCCATCCAAAAGGAACTGCTTAGATAAAAGGGGAAATGGAGTGTCATTGTATTTCATGAAGATATATTCCTATGAGGGAATCCATGCACCAGAAAGGGAAAAAACCATGGCAAAGAGCATATTGGTGAGGATTAGTTGAGAGAGGAACAAAAATACTGTTGTAGTGAGAATATATTATAGAACAACTGACCAGAAAAAAGAATGGATAATGAATTCTAGAAAGTCACAAAGCTGGCATGAAAGTATAATAGTAACAGGGATCTTCGCCCATCTTGGCATCCTCTGGAGTTCTTCTCTTTGCCAAGAACAGAACAGCCAAACAGTTTTTAACCTGCCTAGATAATTTCATTCTACAGAACATGTAAGAATCAGTGAAAACTGTTGTACTAGACCTGATTTTGATCAGTGAAAAAGAATTGGCTCCCAAAATATAAATGGTCCTCCTTTGGGAGGAACATCTTCCACTTAACATTAGATGAGGAAGGGAAAGTACACAAGACCTAACATGTTCTCTGGATTTTATGAAAATACATTTTGCAGAATTCAGATAATAGCTAAGTTTAGGTTCTATTGGTCTAAGGTTCTACAGAGAAAAGCAGCCCAAGAGGTATGGAATGTTCTCAAGAACCAAATTCTCAGGACATAAACACTAAAGAATTTGATGAAGAAGCAAAAGGAAGATGAGTAAACATTTTAATGTTTCATTGTGTCTGACCTCAAGGAGTTCACAGCATAATGAAGACATGTAGAAAAACAGCTGCTTTTGTGTTATGTTTTGTGTTTTTGTTGTTGTCGTGGTCATTGTTATATTCCTAGGGATCAGTACAGCATCTGGGACGGAGTAAGTTCTGATTGACTGATGATATATCTTTACAGCCATAGAATTGATTAAAAGATGTGGAGACTACAAGATCCCTCTGCACTTATTATTTCTTGACTATTAAAAATTTTTGCTTTGATAGAGCCAGGTGCAAGGTAGAAGTATTCTAAGAAAGAGGCACACAAAGTGCAAAGATGTTTCTGAATGGAAGAGATTTCTTGTACTTGAGAATGTCTAAGCATTGGATCCAAGCACATATAATAGATATCCACTTGAGGAAATTCCCCAAAATTTCAAGGCCGTTACTAGTTTGTAGAGTCTCTGATTTACAGGAGGGAAATGGAAAAAAGAAATAGAGAACAAGCTAAAGTCAGAGCAAGCCCTACCAACTGCTTCCATTGTCTATGAGCCCAAAAGAATTACCATCTGAGTATTGCCTATGTTGCAAGATTGGAGATCTGTTTATGTTACACTTACCAAAGGAAAATAGGGTGACCTTCCAGAAGGGTTTGCTTGACTGTTATGCTACTAATGGTGAAAGAGAATTTCTATCCATGTTGAGTTCTTAAAAAGATTTTAGGCAAACTCTGGAAACAAACCAAATAGGGTTTGAAGCTCATATTAAGTGATGTTCTATTGGGGATAGCTATCGTTGAGAGTTGAAATATTAGATGCACTGACCAATAAATAAATCTTATAAAAATCCAAATAGTAGAGAACCCTTCTATAACTCCGGTATTAGGGCACAGGGCAAGGTGAAGGGACCAAGATCTAGAATACAGGTTTCCTGTGTAATGAAAAAGACAAGTAAAGAATTACCAAGGAGTGCAGGAGGTCAAGGAATCATAGAAACTTAGTGGAAAGGAACTTTGGAGGTCATTAGTTCCTCCTACCTGAAACATAAATCTTGTCCACAACATTGCCTTCCCATCTCCCAGAAATGATTGTCTAGATGCTACTTAAAGATCATTGTGGTTTTTTTCTCCAAACCTTCTCTTCTGACCAGCTCAGATTCTTTAAAAAGATGTGCAGCAGATTGGCAAATGTGACAAAAAGAGAAATGACAGTTACTGAGGAGATTATGGGAAGAAAGGCACACTAATACCCTGGTTTTTTGGTCTGAAAAATTTTATATATTTTTAACTTTTTTACATTTTGAGTTCTAAATTCTCTTCTTCCTTTGAGCCCCTCCTCCACCCATTGAGTAGGCAAATAATATAACAATTTTACATGTATACGCATGCAAAACATATTTCCATAACTAATATACTGTCGATGGAACTGTGAATTGGTCTGCTCATTCTGGACTAAACTGGCTTACTGTTGCCAAAAAAGAAAAAGAAAAGAATATAATCTAGGTGTTTAAAAGAAAACTCATAGAAGGAAACAGAAGTTCAGAAAACAGACAAGCAGGATAGCTTTGAAAGTAGCAGGTTGAATTTGTCACATACATAAAAAAAAGCAAGACGTACAAAAGAGAATTGTGATTTCATAAACAATCATCTTCTGCTATTCTAATTTGTACATGAAAATGCTCATTTTGGGGTGTATTTTAAGCACAGAATTTAAAAGTGGAATTAAAGAGATCTTTAAAGAAAATGAGAATGAAAATAGATATCTGAATATAAGCACAGAAAAAGAGTCAGTCCTGCAAGAAAATGATAAACACTGAAACCCAGAAAACAAAACTGGCAATTTACACTAAAAACAACATGAAGGAATTTTTTAGTCATGTTGCATATAAGAGAAAAATCAAAGAAAGGACAGGACCATTGCTCAGGCTAGATGGGACAAAACGATAGCGAGTGATGGAGAGAGAAGGCAGACCGACTCCATTATGATTTTGCTTGGCTTTTTTTCTGTCAAGGAAAGTGATCTTCACACTGGAAAGTTCAGAACAAAGACAGTTAGCTGGAATTTGAAATCCAAGACAAGTAAGGAGACAGTGATACTAGTAGTCAGGATATTAGCTCACACTTAGGGTTGATAAAACAAACTTTCAAGAGATAGGTGATTGTATCCAAAACCACAGCTCTACTTTGTATGCCTTGGCTTTTTTTGAAGCATGTAATAAATTCAACCTGTTACTTTCAAAGCTATCCTGCTTGTCTCTGTGTTATTTGGAACTTTTGTTTCCTTCATGAATTTTCTTTTAAACATCTCAATGACGCCCTTTTCTTTTTCTCTTTTGGCAACAATATTCTAGTTTAGTCCAGAATGACTAGAATAATCCACAGCTCTACCAACAGCGTATTAGCCTTTCTCTCCACACTCCCTCCAGTAACTTAGTTTCCTTTTTGTCACAATTACCAATCTGCTGAATATCTTTTTACAAAATCTGTTCTTTAAAGATCTTTTAAAATCTGTTAAGAAGAGGGTGGTTTGGGGGAAATACCACAGCCAAGAGATGGGGGAGAAGTATCTAGGAAGGAAGGAGGAGAGATAGAGAGACAGGGAGAAAGACAGAGACAGAGAGAGAGACAGAGAGAGAGAGACAGAGAGAGAGACAGAGAGACAGAGAGAGACAGAGAGAGAGAGAGACAGAGAGACAGAGAGACAGAGAGACAGAGAGACAGAGAGAGAGAGAGACAGAGAGAGAGAGACAGAGAGAGAGATACAGAGAGAGAGAGAGACAGAGAGAGAGAGAGAGAGTAGAGTCATAAGACAACCCAGAAATTAGAGAGTAGGCAGTATAGAAAGATGGTTAATCTTACCAGAAGTGGCCTAGAAATCAAGAAGAACAGCAGTGGAGAAAAAGCTAAATTTGACACTAGAGATGATACACATACAAATTCCACTGTTCACCTGAAAAGTCTATTATCTAATTCCTATGTTTCAGTCTCTTCAAACTCTGAGGCACCAAAATTTGAAGGATTTTCTGAGGTGGTAACTAATTATGCCCATACTCACATTTTTTGCTCATCTCATCTCCCTTAATGCCAGTGCCTTCCCTCTGATATTATCTCTAATTTATCATATATATGAATGTATATAGATATATCTTATTTATACACAGTTGTTTCCACACTGTCTCCCTCACTAGACTATGAGGTCCTTGAGAGGAGGACCAGCTTTTGCCCTTTTGTATCCCTAGTGCTTAACACCATGCCTGGAACATGTGTTGCTGTTGAGCTGTTTTTCAATCATGTCTGACTCTTCATGATTCCACTTCGAGTTTTCTTGGCAAAGACACTGGAGTGATTTGCCATTTCCTTCTCCAGATTATTTCACAGATGAGGAAACAGACAAACAAAGTTAAGTGACTTGCCCAGGGTCACTCAGCTGGTAAGTGTCTGAGGCCAGATTTGAACCCAGAAAGATGAGTCTTCCCAACTCCAGACTCAGTCCTCCATCTACTGCACCACCTAGCTGCCCTTGGAACATAGTAGACACTTAATAAATGACTGCTGATCTGATTTAATTTAGTAAGGAGACACTATACCCATACTGTATATTAAACACTAAACACTATGAAACAAATGAACATGGGTGAAAATAAGATTGTTCTTTGTAAGCATATACCGGTCAAACCACACCATTCACATCTGACCACAAATGGTAAAAATAATAATTACTCTACCTTTATATTTGTACTATCTCCTAATTTTTTGTTTATGTTTTCAGAATGTGCACAAACTAAAGCAAAGTTAGTTCAAAATTGTTTTAGTCAATGAAAGGACTAGCTGTAGTCAAGCCTTTCAAAGCACATTAAATTGTTACTGGCAAATACTAGAGGGTATTAATAGCTCCAATGTTTCTGAATCACTTTAAAACCATAGTTAATTTTAGCTAGACAAATTCTTTGTCTAAGCCAAGCCATGACTGACTGTCTTGCTAAATTCGGCTTCCAATCTTGGTTGAATACAGTGTTCCTCATTTCCTGTCCTAAAAGCCCCACATATGTCCCATGCCTGCTCTGCTGAGTTCTGTGTCTTAATTGCCTGGGGCCAAGTTCTCCCACTTCATCTTTCCCTTCTGCAAAGAGAACTTCACGCTTGTAAAACATTCAGAGCTTTGGGAGGAAGGTGCCGTACAGTGCAAGGGTGGTTATCATTATTGATGCTTCTCATAAACACAGAGATTTAGAATGTCAAAAGTAATGTCAGACCTTAAGGCAACAGCAGCGCTTCCTCTCCTGGAAATCTATTGAATTATGTCTGTTTTGATGTCTGTTACGTCTCTATTTGGGTCCAGACACCTCTATATAAGAGCAGCTCCTGAAGTACACATGACCGGAGAACGGGCTGCGAAGTCACATGCCTCCTGTTCAAATGACCCCACGCTGGCTTCGCAGTCTCATGGAGAAAGTAAGGACCCTCTGCCCCCTTCAGCAACTTGGTCCTAGGTCCTACAAAACCCGTTCTTGTTCAATGATCAGGCCTTTCTTAGCCATCGGTGATAACGAGTAGCTCCCCAACCACCATTGCACTGGAGGATTAGCAGCCTAAGCCAAAAGAAGATAAACTGAGAAAAACGAAATCTATCTGCAGGCTTGGCCAGCCTTGTTCATGGGTGATGAGCTCAGCCCTGCTGTGTAACTTCCATGAAAATCTGCCATCTTTGTGCATAGTTGGAGAAAGGCTCTTGAGTCTCTATATAATAATAACTGGCACTAAGGAAGTTTTTACCTTCTGTATCTCATTTGACCCTCACAGAATTTCTGGGAGGTAGGTACTAAAATCACTCATTTTACAGATGAAGAAACAAGACTCAGAAAAGTGCTACTGTGTTAGATGTGAGATCTGAACCCAAGTCTCTCCTGATTTTCAACTTGAGCATCCCGCATACCCCTCTTTTCACAACTCATCTTAGGGCCACACTTTCAAATCCCATATGCAAGGCCCAACCCTGTCCCTCCTGAACAATCGTAAATTGGGAGACTCCTGGAGGATCCCTCGCTCCCTCTCCTGCCCACCCCTTCCCCTTACTCGCAAGCAACCCTAAGGGGGCAGCAAATGCAATCCCCACAAAGTTTTGGGGGGCTTGAAGATTTCATCTAAGGCACCCTGCCGTAGCTGAGTTATTCCACAGAATCTGCCACTTGTGGCATCTCATTGGGAGCTCAGCAGTCAAGAGAGAAGAGGGAAACAGAGAGCCCACTTCCACTTCTAGTGTAAGGGAGTTCTGATTGCTCATTGCTGGGCTCATCTAAGCTAGAACTTCTAAACCCAAATCAAATGACTTCACCAAAAGTTTCTACTTTCAGGCCGTTTGAAATTAGTTTGTTTGGTCCTTCCCCTACTCCTCAAAAAATGGCAAGAGGGGAGGGAGAGTGGTTAGTTGTTCATCTTTTTTGCCTAAGGGGCTGATTTTAATAAATTGCCTCCATAGCCATTTCAAGTGTGACAGGGATGCAGAGTGAGGAAAAAGACACGTGCAAAGCTAGATTTAGTGAGTTTTTACCCTAGCTCAATCAGGAAGGTGTAGTCAACCCCTAAGGAAATCACTTAACCTGCCTGGGAATTTTATGTTATTAGGGCATATTAGAATTTAGAGCTACGAGGGACCTTTAAAATCATTTGGTCCAACCCCCTCATTTTACAGCTGAGGAAACTGATGCCCAGAGAGGAAAGTTGGCTTGCTGCAAGTCACATGATTAATTTGTGACAGAGACAGAACCAGAATCTAGTCCCTCCCTCTGCCCCCTCCTACATAAGTGCCTTTCAGTCCATGGGATTCCCCGGTTATGAAATGAGTTTAAAGTGTTCTGAAAAAATGCAAAGTTGTATCAACATAACATTTTTTTCCTATTTGGGTTTATTGTTTTCATGATTTGGTGTGTGAGTGTAAGAGGATTTTTACTTTTTTCTCTTTGGGCCTAAGGAGACTCACATTCATTAGTTACCCCAAGTAGATCAATGAGAGATCTGGAGCCTGTGCTTCTGTGGACTTGGATCTCAGGAGTGACACATGCAGATACTGTCTCCTCATGCCTCATGTCCTGCCACCTTGATACAGGGCTACGGAAATGGTGCCCAGACGTTGTAGGGCTCACTAAACTGTGGCTGCTGAGGCTCATTTCATAGTGACTAGTTTGATGCATCTACGATCCCTCTTATGTGTATAAGGACGTTTACTTCTTAGAATTTTGTATGTGTGAGAGAAAACAGATTTTTCTTGAATCTATTGAAAATTGAAAACAAATTTTAAATAAAATTTTTAAAAATGGCCGTTGGAGTGATAGTTTTTTGTCACACACATTATATGTACTTTTATTAGTGACTTATTGGATAGAGTGCTGTATTGGAGACAAGAAGAGCTTGTCAAAATCCTGCCTCAGTCACTTATTAGTTCTGTGACCCTGGACAAGTCGTTTGACCTTTCTGTACCTCAGTTTTCTCATCCATAAAATGAGGGTAGCGGGAGTACCTATCTCTCACAGGGTTGTTATGATAATTAAATGTCATAGGACATGTAAAGCACTTTGCAAACCTTAAACTGCTACATAAATACCAGCTATCATTATATTAAGACTTCAGGTCTTCCTCTCCTTGTTAGGATGTTCTAGAAGTATTGAAAGTTAATTCCCACCACTCATAAATTTGAGTTGACATTCATATATAAAGTGTTACAAAAGGGACGTTCCTAAGTTAACCTTAGAGCCTTATTTGGGAGCCCAACCCAAGGCCATCCTCCAGTGTTAGTTAAAGAGTTTTGAATTGGCTTCTATTCTACAGACCCATGTAGTTTGAATTGCTTCTTGATGTCTCTTGCCCTCCCCATTGAAACCAGCTAAGAAGATATCTACCCATTTCTTCAATGATAATTTCATAGACTAGTATCCATCTGGGTCAAAACAACCCCCAGAGAGTATGAAGTCATAGATGATGTCCTCCATATTCTCCTTGCTCTTTGTTAGTTGACCTCAAGTAAATGAGGAAGCATTGTAATCCCATACTTTCATCCCCTTCAATAAATTGCTGCGCTCAGAGTTCTACAAGTATGGATTTGGAAGTGGAAGTAAGTGATAGAGCATTAGTCCTGTAGTCAGGAGGACCTGAGTGCAAATCTGGCTTCAGACACCTGATGCTTACTAGCTGTGTGACTCTGGGCAGGTCCCAGAACCCCAACTGCCTCAAAAAAAGGAAGTAGAAATAGTAGATAATACCTTTCTCCCTACTAATCACCATCCTGGATCCCCCTAAAACAGTCCAAGAAATAAAAAAGTCATGATTATCTCTATATCCATTATTGGGCATTGAAGGCCAGTGCCTTTCTTTTGTTAATTGTCTTCAAGTTATACTGCATGTCTCTTATTCGTACATAGTTGTTTGTATATTATACAGCGACCTCCTGGAGAGATTGGACTATCTTTTCCCTTCCTTTCTATCCTCAGTGATTAGCACAGGGTCTGGCATATAGCAGATACTTGGGAAAAAAATACAGTTTGTTTCCTTTGTAATCCTACATGTATGCTTATAGAAACATCATTCTGACAAGACATCTATGGTCAAAAGTTTTACTGTGTAATGAACATAGACTTGAACTCATGTAACATGGGGATCAGTCAAAGGAAATAGGGAGATCCAATCACCTTCCGCAAGGCTGGCATGTGGAAGAAGGTCTGTGCTTCTGTTTGGCATTATAAAAAGAACCAGGAGCAATAGATTTTAAGTGGCAAAGTGGTAAATTTAAGCTTGGTATCAGGAAAAATGTCCTACCAATCATAACTATCCAAGAGTAGCATGACCTGTCTTAGGATGTAGTGGGTTACCTGTTGTTGGAGGTCTCCAAGCAGAGGCTTCAATTATTTGGATAAGTTGAGGAAAGCTACAGGATAGACTAGGTGTCTGCTGAGGTCCCATCCAGAGGTGTACTGATAAATGGACAACCACTGGCTCTCTGGGGAGAAAATATACAGGACACACTTTTAAGGTTAATCTGCATCATTAACATTTTCTCAATCACTTTTTAAAGTCCAGAAATTAGCAAAACAATCAATAAGCCCTGATTTGTAGCATTTCCTGATTTCTGAGAGGTCTCCTGCCTGTCCCCAATTCTAAAATGTGATTCTATGATCACAAGATGCCGGAGAATGAGGACTCCCAGTCAAATGGTTCTTTCTCTGCCCTATGGCTTGGCAAACTCACACCTCCTGTTTCCTTTGTCTCACAGGCTCAGTCAACTAGCTGTCTTCTGGGACAAAAGTCCTTTATATCAATCATTCAGCAACCATTTATTAAGCACCTACTATGTTCCAAGCAGCATAAGTACTAAGGATACAAGGATAAAAATGAAACAATCTCTGTAGGAGAGAGAGAGAGAAAGAGAGAGAGAGAGAGAGAGGGAGGGAGGGAGGGAGGGAGGGAGAGAGAGAGACAGAGAGAGACAGAGAGAGAGAGAGAGGAGGGAGAGAAACAGAGAGACACAGAGAGACAGAGAGAGAGAGAGAAGGAGGAGGAGGAGGGGGAGAAAAGAGGGGAAACAGAAGGACAAGGAAACAGAGAGAGACAGAGAGAGAGGGAGAGAGAGAATAAGAGAAAGAAGGAAAGATAGGAAGAGGAGGAAAAGCAAGAAAAGGAAAGAAAGGAAAAGGGGGAGAAAAAGGAAAGGAAATCTTGTGAAAGTGCTGGGATAACACACACCTCACTCTGCCAGTGATTCTGTCTCTACAGTATTCTCAGAGTCAGACAAAGGGCCTGTCAAAACCCAACAGATTGGTGCATTCAATAGAAGAGCCTCACTGACCTGCTTTGCATTCCCTGGAGGATTGAAGTCCTCCTTGCTTTTACATTATTAGCCCTTTTAGGGCAGGCTAAGGTCACTTCCAATTTGTGAATGACTTTGGATCACAGGCTGAGGTTTTTAATTTGTTTACATAATATTAAATGCTCTAAAGCATGTTTATTAAAATTTCTTCACAGAGCAATTTTTTTCTTACCAAAATGTCCCATGGTGTAGTTATCCTACTAAAATTAATGCTGAGAACTTTACTATGCAAACCAATCTTTTCACAGCACCCTCTGCTCTTTATTACTCAGTTGCCCCAGAAGCCAGTGTTTGGCAAAGCACTATGCAAGGTACAAGGTACAAGGTACAAGCATATTCAGTTCTATACAATGACTTACTGGCTATACTTTCCAAAAAGACAAATTCACTGAAAAGGAACTGAGTTGTGGTCTATCTTACTTCTGCATCATATCCTTGATAAAAGGAGCCCATACCAAGCTACGTGTAGATGAATGGAAAAGGACATTAACAGACAGGAATAGAGAGAGCCGGAGAATAGATAACTATGGACAGCCTTCATTTATTCATATACCCTTTGTCACTATGAGTAGCACACACACACACACACACACACACACACACACACACACTCAAATATTGTGGCTAGTGACCAAATTGGTTAATGTCCCCCTTGAAGACAATGATCAAAAGCCAGTGCCTTTACTCATCACGTACATACGTGGACACATATGCCAAAGAGAATCCCATCAGTCCTCTATTAACATGGACTCTTTAGCAAGCTAAACAAACAAGCTAAAATAAACAGACCAGTGTAGCATCTGAACAATCACAATGAAGAGCCTGAGATCCCAGCTTCAGAATTCATTCATTGCTAGTCAGGGAGGACCAAGTATTTCTGTAGCAATAGCACACAAAGGGGGAGAAGTGTAATGAGGTGGGTATTATAGTGAAAAGAAAACTAAATGCCTGTGGGCTCAGATGTCAGCTCTACAACTTGCTACTTGTGTGCTCCTACCATTGGTTTGTCTCTTTGGACCTCAGCTTACACATCTGTAAAATGGGTTTGATAACCTAAAGGGTCCTTCCCAGCTCTAAATCTATGATCTTCTGAACTTTCTCCAAATGACTGAGAACATAGACTGGTGGGCCTGCAGGAATTCTGGCCTCATTTGCTCCAAACAGATTGTGAAACTGAGGAATCTGTAGCAATGAGGAACCCGAAGCAAAAACGGGGGACTCCCAAAGGATCCCCTCTACAATTAATTATGCTAATCACAAATAAATCAGGCACTGAAAATTTAAGATTGATTGAAAGGCTTGCTTAAATTGCTTTAACTGTGATTCATAAAGTAATCACGCAAATTCGTATGTTAAGTTGTGTAAAAAAAATTAGAAAGCTGTAGAATGCAATAAGATTATACCTTAATTTAAATGTAAAAACCATGGTTGCTGTATGAGTCTCTCACACTGTTAGCACTAGCCCATCAGATGTTAACAAAATCTGATATGCAACAGTTTTACATATCCCCTCGTGGGAGAAAGCTCAACTAGCGATCTGCTTTATAAATCAGCCACCGTGTTAGAGAGAGGCCACTGTAGCTAAATGGCTTTTAGATATGCTTCCTGTTTTAAGCTACCATATTTACAAATGAAAGCTTTTTCAAACCACGGCTTTTAATATAATTTGCATATTTAGTAATACATTGATTAAAATTAAACACGGATTATTGCAATTTATTTCAGAAACAGATGGGATGCATTAAGTGAAAAGCCAGCGCCTTTAAATCGGGCACACTCTCACTGGCTGACTACTGATGAATGATGAAGGCAAAAACTTTGTTAATTGACAAAAAGAGATGGGGGGGACAGTGTGTGGGGAGAGTATTGTGCCCATTTTCTTTCAAATGCTTGGCTGGCTAGTGATTCCATGAAATTGGTAATAAAGCCAATTTAAAATGAATAATGTATTTCCAAGGTATGCCTCGACATCACGAGAACTGAAACACAAGACAGGACAAAATTCCTGAAGCAGGTTGTGGCCAAAGAAATAGGTTTCTACCAACTTCTTAAATCTTTCTCGATACATGGAAGATTTCTCCCCTTTTCCAAAGGAAATAGGCATTGAGGAGATTGCACCAGCAGATGGCGCTCTTCCATTACATACATCACACCACTAAGCCCTGTGCTGCTCCAGCCTGGGTAAAAGTAATGCCAAGGTGGTGGGTCCAACACAAAGCATCCGACTCAAAGCCATCTCCTTGTCTGGCAACCAGACGAGCCTTGCTTTTGAACTGAGACCACCTCATCTTTCTACATGGGCTGCTAATTCTTGGTTGACGAATACTGTTAGGCAGAACTAAGTTGGGGTAAAAAGAGTGGGTGCCTCCTAGGGTTTTCATTGATCAGGCCTGCTTCCGATCAGAAGTTAACAAGCTCAGCTCTGCAGTTTGCCTCCCATTCCCCCAAGTAGCATTGTTTTTCAGTGTGTTCCTTTCATAACTTCTAAATTGCGTCAACCCGAATGTATCTTGTGTTTGTAGCTATATAGAGACAGAGAAACCCTTAAAACAAAACAAAAGAAACCAACTCAAATTTCTAAGTGTATCGATAAAGGGCACCCCTGGTGAAGAATTCCTTCTACCAATGCAGATGGCTACCTCCTCTGCAACATAAGAAGTTGCCTGCAGCCCTAAGAGATTGTGATACCCAGTGAAACACAGTCAGTATATCAGAGGCAAAGCTTCCTGACTCTAAGGCCAGCTTCTCCTGTCTCTCTTAGGGAAATATAGATATATATAGATAGATATGTATACATACACACATATAAGTTTAATATCAATTACATATTACACATATAATGTATACTATGTGTACAATACATAATGTATACTGATGTAACGATCCTACTAAAACTAATGCTGAGAGCTTTACTATGCAAACTGTTCTTTTCACAGCTTGTCCCTGAAACCAGCATATGATAAACTATCATGGAAGGTATAGTATATATCATGTATATCATGTATACATGATATAACGGATATATAATACACATTATATGTGAGTAAATGTGTTTACGTACACGTATACATATTTATGTGTGTATATACATATATATGAAGGGAAGGACATATACATATCCTTCTGACCAATTTAGTGTGTCCTTAAATCAGCCTAATCAGGAACTTTCTTGGTCATCCCTTCAACTTCCTTATACATAGATATCTATCTATAGATCTATCTTACCTCCTTTTCTAAAGCAGAGAAGTTAAATAAGTTCATTTAGACAAATCCAACTGAATTTGTTGGACTATAAATCTAGGATATAAATTAGCAGCATCATGTTAAGGATACCATGATGAATTACAGCCAGCATACGCAGATTATATGGATGTGCTCCCCACCTTGACTCTTTGAGAGAGGGGATAGGCAGTGTGGCATAACAAGTGGAATCCTAGCTTCAACGTCAGGAAGAACTAAGTTCAAGGTCAAGAAGACCTGCCTCTGATACATACTGGTTCTATGACCCTGAGAAGTCACTTAACTTCTCAGGGCTCTAGGCAGCTCTCTCAGATAGTAAGCTGCAGAGAACTGCCTTGGGAGAGGTAGAATACTTTTACCCGGAGCTCCGGATGTCAGTGAAGTCATAGATCTGAGCCCCCACACAAGAAAAGACAGATAGGACCAAAAACTGGTTATCACTGTCTGTAATAATGTTCATTTCTTTAGAAACCTACATATTAACTAACATAAAGGTTCCATGGGTTGGGGTTGTGGACACCACAAACCAACCCACCATCTTAAATCACAGTGCCTTATTGAAGGTGAATTTTTACTATCCTTGGTCAAAGATCTAACATTTCACATCTGAGATGGGAGGTTC
The DNA here is from genome assembly GCF_028372415.1 of Notamacropus eugenii. NCBI lineage: Eukaryota > Metazoa > Chordata > Mammalia > Diprotodontia > Macropodidae > Notamacropus > Notamacropus eugenii. The sequence continues at coordinate 471,273,623 of NC_092875.1, forward strand.
AGTGTAAGTCTTTGAATTAGCAAATAAATCAGCCATTTAAAACATAGCCTATCTGTCCGTTAGTAGGCCCAATGAGTCATTTTCAAAGCAAGTGAACAAATGTAAACTAAAAGTACTTCTTAAATGCCCCTCTATTAGTATGTATGTTTGTATGAATGGATGTGACATTTGTAAATAGTCATGGATGCCCAACGGGAACATGTTTGTTAGAAACTTGATCTTTCTGGACCAAAGTACTGGCGTTTGCTCTGGTGCATAATATTACCCAAAACTCCCCCTGGCTTTTTCCAAGTTTGAGGAAATACTCCAAAGTACTTAAAAGGTCACTCCCCATTTCCCTTCTCTATGGGATTACTCTAACATGACATGTTTGTCACCTATTGTGAGTTGTGAAAATCCCCCTGTATCCAATGTGTTTTGTTTGGATTGAGATGGCATGCCGTTGACGGCTGTGACCTTCATGGTGGCTTAGATCCCTGGCTGGCACTGATTTTTGATTTAGTGCCGATCTGCTGCGCTTGTCACAGGCTGCAAGGTGCTTTCCATGCACTAATGGAACAGCTCAAGGGCAGAGGGGCCTGCACACGCCGCTCTCTCACCAGCACCCAGCTAAATAGAGAGCTGAGCTTTCTACATGTGAATGACAGAACTGGAGATTGCATGCAGTGGGTGATGCAAAGTTTGTGTACCTGTGCTGGCTTGGGGAAATGGAAAAAAAAAAAGCATTTGCAAAATGCATTTATTCTGCCTGCTAATGAATATGTATCTGCAGCGTTAAAACAGAATATTTAACACAAATACTGATAATACATCTTCATTTGGTGGCAGAGAACTAACAATCAGTTGGTGTGTCCTTCAGTTCAACTCTGGTTCATAATAAATTCTGATATTTAATGATAACTTCAGCAGGAAATTGCATTTGTCCAAACTTTTCCCTTGTAAGTGGACAGAAAATGTTATTATAATGGTTAAAAAAAAGATACATTTAGAGCAATGACATATTTCAGCTTGCTGTGACCTCCACGTAATCTTGCCCGGGCACCTTGACTATTTTAAAGTGTCTTGGATACAATAGTAAAAATATATAAATAAATAACAAGCCAAGCTTACTTGTAACTCTGACTTTAGAGGTAGGAACACAAACAAAGAGAATCATTGCATTGTGGGGGATGGGGAGTGCTAGGCTTGGAGTGAGGAGGAATTGGGTTCAGATGCCACATCTGGCAATGAGTAGCTGACTTCAGGCAAGTCACATAACCTACATGTGTCTCAGGCAACTCAATGACTTATCTCCTAAGTCCTAGACAAGGTAAGTCACATTGACGAAATCAAAGATTCTATGTCTACGTTGATACATCCACAAATACACATACACCTCCCGTGAGACTGAATGGACAAATTGTATACACACACAGATGTGAAGTAGCATAGTTAGACTCATCTTTTAAAATCATTTTCATTATGGCAATCTCATCATCAGCTCTGATGCCTGGTTGTCTACCACCCTAGTTCCAAGTCCCTCATCCTCCTGTTAATTAACTAAACGAGTGAGTTCTCCTCGTTGGTAGTATTCCATCTCACTTCAAGGGAATACTGATTCTTCTTTGATTTTGTTGTCTATCAATGGGGACATGTGCTGGAGTTCATTTTCATCCAAGATAAGCCAACAGTCAACCAAGCTCACCAGACCAGTTGTTCTTTGTCTCGGACTCTATCTTGTGACATGCCTCACATTCACTGGAAATCATAGTAGGTCCTTAACTCAACTCTTCAGACATATATCTAGGGCATTATCCTCATCCATTTTTCTTTTAGTGGTTTTCCTTTCCGTACCTTCCATAGAACCACTATCAATAATCCATGGTCAACACTTTTATCTGCCTTCTCTGATATCTTGAATTTCTTGATATTCTTCTCCACTCTCCAGGAGAGACTTTTCAGACCCCAGTGTTGCCTTCTCACACCAGCTGTTATTTCAAAACACTAAACAACTGATTAAAAAAAATCACCAGTGTGCGTTTTATCATAGACTCTTCTTCTGCATCATTGTCATTTTCTCCTCCTCCTTCTCCTTCTTCTTTTCCTCCTTCTCCTTCTCCTCCTCCTCCTTCTCCTCTTCCTTGTCCTCCTCTTCCTTCTTCTTCTCCTTCTCCAAATCTTACCCAATCTAGTTGTGCATTGGGTTTGACCCCTTTACTGATTGGCAAGGAAGTTTTGACTTACTCCTTTTGTGACTTGAGCTGGTTCAACCTTCCTTAGGCATCCTATCCTGTTGGCCCCCTGATCCTAGGGACTCACCATTGGAGCCAAACAGCCCACTGCAACTCAGAACTCCCAAGCTCAAGAGATGCACCAGTCTCAGTCTCTCCCATTAGCACGGATTATAGGTCGTACCATCGTACCTAACCATAGAGTCATCATAATAATAATGGTTTGCATTTATGTAATATGTTGCATGTTATGAAGTGCTTTCATACATATATACACATATATACATATACATACACACATATATAAATATATTACTTCATTTGAACCTCACCATCACTCTGGTAGGTAGAAATAGTAGAATAAGTTGTAGACAGAGCTTGTTTTATCTCTGTCTATATATCCCCAGTGTCCTATAGTAAATGTTTTAAAAATATTTGTTGCATTTGTTAAATTGAACTACACCGGACGTAGGAATCATTATTCTCATTTTGTAGATGAAGAAACAGAGGCCTAGAGGTTAAGGAACTTGCTCAAGGTCATATATCTAGTAAATAGAATCTTATAACTTATTTCAGAGCTCACACTCTACAGAAATAATATCTGAAAATATAGCTTCTTTCCTTATATATGCAACACTGTTCAGTACCTAAAACAGCCACTTATGGCTTCTGCTTCTTTCTTATTGAAACCCACTCAGATGCCCTAAGCGGTTTCTTGGCCACTTTTAAAATCTACAGTTGAGCCTTCTCCATTATTTGTCATTATACATAATTTAACCACCTTCTTCAAGGACGATATCTAAGCCATCCAAAGTAAACATCCCAACACACCCAAACCATCCTAACTATTGTCTTTTACCGTAAAATTAAGATGAAGGGGGAGGTAAAAGAGGAGAATGTACATTGATATAAGGCTTTTAACTCTTTTCAGGAAATTTTTTTACCATAATCTCTTTTGCTTTCATAACGTTTTATAAATTTCATAGGTGGGGCAGTTGTTTCTTTCTCCAGTATTGATTCCCAGAATGCAATATTACCTCGTTTTCTTCCTTCCTCCTTAGCCACCACTAAAGTGTCTCCTGGTTTTCTTCATCAATATGACTCCTCCTGACTGTAAGCATTCCTCCAAGGTTCTTTGCTAGATCCTGTGTTCCGCTCCCTAAAGACATAAGATTCATTGTCTTATATCTACTCCCATTGACCCAACTGCTCTTAATATTCAGACATCATGTAGATCTCCTTGTTAAGATCTGCATCTTTCTCTTTCGTCTGCTCTGCCCTGAATTCTCTCGTAACTTTCCCCAGTGCTCAGAACAGTTTTCCATTTTTCATTATATTCTGTTCTACTTCTCATCTGCAAACTGGTGCCATAGTCTTCTGTTCATTTTTGTTGTTGTTCCACTGTTTTTCAGTGATGTCTGAATCTTCACAACCTCTTTCGGGAGTTTTCTTTTTTTTTCTTTTTTTTTTTTGCTAAGTTTTTGTTTATTTATTTTTAGTTTTCAACATTCACTTTTATAAGCTTTTGAGTTCTAAATTTTCTCCTCCTCCCTTTCTCTCCCTCTCAATTTGAAGTTTTCTTAGTGGAGATACTGGAGTGGTTTGCCATTTTCTTCTCTAGATCATTTTACAGATAAGGAAACTGAGACAAACAAGGTAAAGTGACTTGTCAAGGGTCGCTCAGCTTATCTGAGACCAGATTTGAACTCAGGTCTTCCTGGCTCTAGACCTGGCACTCTATCCACTCTGCCATCTAGCTGGCTACTCCCTGCTGTTAATACTTTCCAGTGTCTTCCATTTCTTCCTCAGGTTCTGATTATCTCTCACCTGGACCATTTACAACTACCTTGCAAGTGGGTTCTGCCTCCTGTACCCATCCTCTCTGATTGATCCTTCAGGTGACTACTAAAATTAATCCTTTCCACTAATGCATCCTTTACTTTTGAATCAGATCAATTTCCTCATTATCACTTTGCACATACCAAGTACATTTCTTCCTCCCTACTTTGACTCACAGCTTCCTTTTTCTCCCTAATCCCTCTTCCTCCTCCTTCTCACCAACCTAACCCCTATTTGTCCTTCCAACCTGTATATTCCAGGTGACATATATATTTTCTCTTTTCTGAATTCCTCTTACGCTTAGAATGACATAAAGTTTCAGGCTGCCTCATTAGCACGTGTGTTAGTTTTTTCCTTCTGTAGGATCAATGACCATATCTTCCTCCCTCCACTCAACACTATATCTAGGCACATAATGGGAGCTCAATCAATCAATTAACAAGCATTTATTAAGCACTTACTATGTGTCAAGCATGCTACTAAGCACTAGAGTTAAAAAGAAAACAATTCCTGCCATAAAGGAACTTAACATTCTAATGGGAGAGACAACATGTATTTTGAATGATTGTTCTAGATGAACAAGTCAACTGCTTATTAATTGATCAAGGGTCACTTACCTGCCAGTCTCCTTTTCTATCTCTATTAGTACTGTCTGCCCAAGATGACAGTTTCCTCCAGGCCAAGGGCTGTAAGTATCTACTCGGATCACTTTCTAGTAGGAACCTCAAGAAATCCTTTTTGAAAATGATTCTTACTCTTCTAACAGAAACCCAAAGGTGCTGTTCATGTTTATACGTCTAGGAGCTGGAATATTGAGAAGCAACATGCCTAGATACAACAATAATAATTCTATGAATGGAAAGAAAGCTCCCCTGAACTCTACTGGCCAGATTCAAAATGTTGCCGTGGTCGTATGTTGAAATAATAACCTAGATACATAAACAAAGACAGAGCGGGGACATAGAGATTTTTCCCTTTCAGTCTATCTGACTTTTCACTGCTGTTTGGTCAGGGGAAGGATTTGCTAATTCAGTGAGTTTTCTCTCTCTCTTTTTAAAGAATGTGCTCAGAGGCCAAAGTAACCATCAAGTTCTGATTTTCTCAGAGTAAATAAATTACTTGATCTCCGTCCTGTTTATTTTGGGTGCACTTCTTCTGACACAGGGACCTCAGGGTGAGGGAGCTGGCTACAATCAAAGTATGTGCACGTGTCTGGGCCTAGGGGTCTGGTTTTCTGACAGCCTACATGATCTGAGGGACATAGGAAGTCACAGGAATTAAATGGCATTCCATGTTATGGAATGAGACACTTCTATCAGCTTATGTCAATGGGTGAAAAATAAGTCCCAGCATTCAGAGAGGAGACCGATTTGGCAGTGCATGAACCAGGTTTTGGATCTTGGGACCCAGACATAAAAGGAAATCTGAACACTATTATCATGATAACAGCAAATGCAATAAAAAAGCCAAGTACCCATGCTCCATCTAAGCAGATATTGGTTTCCTAATGCTGAACGATAGCTCTCCTGTCCCAGGTCACAGGCAACTCTGGATTTTTTGTGCTTTGGAAAACTGGGATGGCATGGAATAATTGAAATCCACAGATCATCCCCAAGACCTCATTTTAGGCTTATGCCTTTTCTCTACCAAATCTTTATTAAATCAGTTAATGCTTTAGCTTGCTTTGAATTTCAGATTTTATTTCTTCTGCACAATCTGATGACTAGTGAGATGCTCAAGAGAAAGGGCTTTTGTTCTCCCTAAGGGCAGAATCTGTGTCATTTCTGGTCCTATAACCCCCAAACGTGTTAGGTACATAGATCAATAACGCCAATTCAGGGACCAGGGTGAGGAACCTACCCATATCGTTAGAGATTTAGATCTGGAAGAGGTCTCAGAGGTCATCCAAACTAGCCCTCTCATTTTACAGATGAGAAAACTGAGGCCCAGAGAGGTTAAATGATTTGCCTAGGGTCACACAAAGTAAGTGGAAGAGCCAGGTTCTCTGATGTTCAATTCAGCCCTCTTTCCACTGGTGCCTTCATAAGTGGTAAGAACAAGGTCAGCTTCAAAGGACCTGATGAAGCAATCTCTGGAGCTGATCAAGGTCAAGACCAAGCTCATAGAAAATATCCCATTGTCTCCTAGAAGAGCAGTGTAGACCAAGACTTCTCAACTGCCCAACAAAGCCAAGGTGCCTATATTACGTTTGCCTTTCTCTGACCCTGGATGGAATAAACAGATGCTGCAGCCAGACCTTAACAAAGGCTATTTTTGCCTGTGACATTGGGGAATCTCTCCCAGAACAGTTTCACTTCATGCCAGGATTCTGGCTGAACTGCTGCAAAGGTCAGTCAGTCCTTGCTTCATCTGTTGTATTAAGTTTCCATTAAACAAGTTCACACTAGCATGGGAAGAGGACTTCAGAGCAAGTCCTCCCCTCTGACTAAGTAAAATGAGTTGAGAGGTTTTGCTAATGGGGGATCACTTCCCTTGGTGTCTCTCCCCTTTTGGAACAGTTAGTACTTTATTTTCCAGACATCCAAAGAGCCAATGTCTCCTGCAGAAAATTCTCCTGCGACCAGAGGGGACGACATGCTCAGAAACCTTCTTCCCATGCTAGTGAGAACTCTTGCAAATACAGGGAGATAGAGTCATGCCATCCTGGCTTCAAGTAGAATGAGGCATATGAGACACAAATCCTAATGCTCATCCAATAAAAAGATTCACTCCTTCAAAGGAGGTGGGAGTGGAAATCCCTCTTCTTTTACTTCTTCCCTAAATATAGCTACTTTGTATTTGACTTTTTTTATTCCATTCCAACAGTGTGTGGTCAGCTCTGCCTGGCCAACTTCTGTGGACTGTGATTGGAGAGCTCTCCAGTGAGAAAATATAGAAAAATATTTTGTCTTCAGTTTTGAAATAATAGACTGTAATGTCCTGGAGAGTTTTCCAAGACAGAGGTATCTCATTAGGACTGGCCGTATCATTGAACCCTGCCTTCCTCTGACTTCTTCCCTCTTTCTGGTCCTTTGATGCTTTGTGGATTATTCTCTCAAGTTCTTTAATCAATTTAACACTAACATTCCTGTGAAATATTAATGAAATAATATTAAAAAAAAGAAAAATGTCCCTATAATTCTGCAACATTTTAATGCCTCATTAAAATCATTAGCAATGCTAATACTAAAGAACTTACTTCATCTTTCAGGCAACCAAAAAATAAATCATCATAAAATGTTTGTTAATGTACATCTGGAGAAATAATTTATACATTGCCAGCCTATATAGGCTTCACACACTAGAAAGACAATATGGTAAGGTCACCCTATTAAGCACATGCTACTGGTTTTAGCTTTGGCAACTCATCTCATACAGTATTATTTTATAATGCTCATTAAACACTGTGAATATTGTTTGTGTTTTTTATTTATGAGAAAAATATATGGTGTCCCTATCAACCAGCCAGGGCTCTTGGGAACTCAGGTTGCAAACAATGACATGCTTCACTGACCTGAATGACTTACAAAAGCAATTTATATTCAGTACTCTCATTTATGCTATCTTTTAAAATGAGTAAGAGACATATATTAATAGCAAGAAACGGGCAGGATGATTGCATCACTACCCATCTCCAGACTTACTGCAACACTTCATTCTCTATCAGTTGAACTGACATGGGAATGTAAATGTCGTATATAATAGCCATGTAAAATTTTACTGCTCAAGTAACTAAAGAAAGGGCGCATGGTTTCCTTCTCTTTGCTGACCAACTTTTATTTGGGAAGCATCAGGGGCTTAATGACATGGTAAAGTTTGAGCTAGTCTCTTATTGAAGGAAGATACCATCCAGTCAGCTGGGATGAACACATCAGTATCAGTGACCCTAAAAGAAGTCAACATATCTTATCATGACTACACAGAGTGATGACACCTTAGCAAATTGTCAACCCAAAGAAAGAAACAAGGAATTTCTTTTTTTTCCCATTATGGTACCTTGCTGGATGGACTTGCAGGAAAACTCAGAAATCCACAGCATTTCATGAAAGTAAGAGCCAGTACCCCAGTTAAGTGTAATCCCTATAGTATGGGTACAATTTTAAATTTATGTTAAAATATAGCTTTGCTAACAGCTTGATTTCTTTCCAGCCCTTTGCTGGTGGTTCTGGGATATTTGTTCTTCTAGGTGAGAAAATCAAGAGGTAAAGCATAGTACCTCAAAACTGGGATGGAACTCAGAGGTCATCTAATCTAGCACTTCTTAAACTGTGAATAGTGAGTGGAAAAATTTTAAGAAGTCCTGGATTTCCAGTCCAGTCCATATCTGAACAAGAAAAGCCATAACAACATACCTGACAAGGAGTGGAAAGTGAAGCCTGTGCTTAAAGACCTCAGGTGAAGGGGAACCCTCTTCCACTCAAGGTAGCCCACTCCACTGTAAGACAGCTCTAATTGTCAGGAAGTCTTTCCTTATGTTGAACTAAATCTGCCTCTTTTCAACTTCATTAGGATCATAGGATAGTATACTTAGACCTGGAAAGGACCTTAGGCATTGAGTCCAACCCTCTTATTTTACACAGGAGGAAATTAAAGCAGAGACAGTTTGCGACTTGCCCAGAGTTGTGCAGTGTCACAAGCAGAGTTTTGAACCCATATTCTTGCCTTTGAGCCCCATCCACTATGCCATTCTGCTGTTCTACCCCTTGATCCTAGTTATTTCCTCCAAGACCAAGAAAACCAAAACTAAACATCTTCCACATGACTGCGCTTCAAATAATTGAAGACAAATATTACATGTCTCCTATGAATTCCCTTTGCCAAACCAACTGATCTTCCCATGGCATGAGAACCAGTTCTCTTGGTTTCTAGCTCTATCTTCCTGAGAATTGACTGATTTACCATGGAAGAAGTCACCTCATTCCATGCAATTTCCAGCTATCCAGCTATGAAATAGGGTTAAAAAATACCCATCACCCTTCAGAGGTTATTATGGATGATAATAAAATATGTCAATTTTTCAGCATGAAAGCTCTTATACAAGTATTTATTATTTATTATTAACACTATTATCTTCATCATTATTATGGGACAGTCTATGGCTCTCATTTATAGGAAAAGCAAAATAACTACAAATGTAGCTAGGTGAAGATGCTTAGACAATTCTGCATTTACCATAGAAGAAAAAATCATTTTTGACTGTATTATTATAGTCATATTATATTGCACCACATATAGTCAATTATATTACATCATATTACCACTATTGCTAATTATGAATATAATAATAATAGCTAATAAATATCATCTGAAACCTAACTGCATAAAATGCTTTGTTCTGTTTTGAAAATTGAATCATAAGATTTTGAAATCCAGTGACCCAAAGGTTTGCATTCCAAAGCAGAGAATACTCTCTGTAATAATGGCACCTCTATTACAATTTATCATCTGGTTTGGATAAATGATTAATGTCGTTTACTTTTAATCACATATTTAAAACATTTGGGAAACAGGCAAGCTCTAAAAATGATAAAATCATTTGTTAAAAATTTCAGCTACATCTTCCTTAGCTATCCTTGTTCCCTTCGGAGAACAAATTAATTGTTTCAATCTAGCAAGCTCCAAAAGAAATGGTCGACAAAGGGTGAAATATGAACATCAGTGGTAAGTTTGGAATTTACCCTATTTATCTTGAATGTAAGATCTCATGACCCACTAAAATTCAGTTCACAGTGTTTTATGAAAAATAATGGCTGAAATTGAATGTCTTAATTTACATTTAATGCAATTAAGAATGGTTTAAATTATGACTGATGAACAGCACACACAGATGTCAGTCAGTTTCATCAGAATAAATTGAAGTCAGTGTCAATGAATGCTCCACTGATAAATCCCACTTTACATAAAATTAATAAAAATAAGGAAATATAATCCTCAACTAATTGCAAAATGTTCTGGAATTCCCCTGAATTTTGGGGGGAAATCAAGTAACTGGAGAAAACCACCAAGTAGTTACAGGAAACGTTATTTATATTCCCATAATGAACACTTAAATTATATTCAGCATTCTAGTAATGCTGACATTAACATTTAAAACATACCCCTCCTACACCTGAATTTTCACTGTTGACATTTGCAGTAGGGAGAGAAGAGTAGGAGAGTCCTGAAGAGAATTGAAAGGAAATAAGATTTGGAAAGTGCACATTGTTTCAGCACAGTTCAGGCTACTTTGTCTCCTTAGCTTATTTTAAATACTTTGATGTGGAATCTTCGGCTCATCACCTGGCTTATTTGACTTTCCTAGATTAAACAGGCAAGCAGACGATCATATCATACCCCCAAGGAAGTCAAAGACAGAAGCAAAAATACACCATCTATCAAAACATTCATGGTGCCACTCTGATGTCTAAGTTCAGGAAACCAAGTGGGTGGCCATGAAACAACTCATGTTTCTGTCAAAAACCTTCAGTATAAAACTAGGGATCATATAAACATAATGGTATACTATGGTGCGTTAAGAAATCGGGAATATAAGGAATTCAGAGAGACACAGGAGGAATGAACTGGTACAGGGAAAAATAAACAGAACCAAGAGAGAACAATACACACCCTGACTTTAACAAGGTAAATAAAGATGCTATCAAAGGAAGCCAAACCCTGAGTAATGGAAAAGTAAAGAACAAGACTCAGTGAATGCACAGAAAAGAGATAATGAAACATACCTCCTTCCTCACGGAAGAAAGGTGAATAACTAGTAGGAAAAGATGCTGAATATATTCTCACGTAGTCTGTATGTGAGACGTTTGAACTTAATTGTTTTTCTTCATCACAAGCAGGAGATTAACCTGGTATTGGTGGTAACAGACTGTGATGTAAAGACTAAGGTTACAACAAAGCATACAAGGAATTAAATAATAAAATAAAGTGAAACAATGAACGTCCAAGATATCAAACTGGTAAAAAAAAACAAAAAACTACCTGCTGAATTCTAGCTCTCTGTCTCTTCCTCTCCCTGTCTGTCCCTCTGTCTCTCTGTCTCTCATTCTCCTTCGATTGCAGGTTAGAAAGCTATGTGTCATTCCATATGCTGGCTGGAGCAGATGTTGCTGCTTTTTAAGCTAATAGAAACTTTATGGACCATTTTTCACTCTCTCTTCCAGGAGCAAATGTCAACCATTGTTTTGATCAAAATCTCAATTCTTGGCTCGAGAACTAATTGCTGGTAATGTGTTTCAGTCCCAGTTCTCAGGGAAAAGAGGAGGGGGAAGGTTTTTTCAGTGGAAGAAACTGGGCTAATATTTGCATTCTCATTGCCTGACTGAGCTACAAAAGTGCTAAGCTTTTCGGCTCCACAGTTTTATAAGCATCCCTTGAAGACTGGACAATCAAGCTTCTATGGTTTTTTTTCCCCTGACCTAATGCTCTCTTTTAAGGTGACTCCATTCTGGTCAGAAAACATTTGTAAATTTACTACAAATAAGACTATGCTAGTGTTGGAATACAAAGATGAATAATAAGACACCACTTGCTTTCAAGGAGTTTATCATCGATTGGTGGGGGATAAACACAAGTATACAGAGAGCTAGATTACAAAATAGATGCTAATAGTTGTCATAAAATGGTACAAATAAAGTGCTCTGGGGGTCGAAGGAGGGGAAGGTTACACCTTGAGAGATCAGAAAGGTTTCATGAAGAGCTAGCGCTTGAGTTGGGTCTTGAAGTATAAGGAAAACTTCAGGAAATGGATACAAGAAGGAGGGACAAAGGTCATGGGAATACAAGCACAAAGGTACTTTTCTCACTAGAATGGATATTCCAGATAAAGAGAACAGCACGACTGCAAAAAAAGAAAACCAAAACTTCCAAACAGATTCAAGAGTAAATATTCCACTTGAGTCAGAATGAAAAACAGTGTCATGTAAGACCTACGTAGGATATTTGTGCATATATATGTATGTATATATGTGGATATACATGTGGATACATGTATATATGTGTGTATATATATATATACATTATCTGTATATGTGCATATACATCTATGTATATGTATTTATACACATGTAAAAATCAGGCTGAGGAGTCTGTACTTTATTCTGTAGTCAATGAGGAGCCACTGCTGGTTTTTTAGTAGAGGAATGAGTGAATGATTAGCTCTTCCTAAAAGAAGATTAATCTGTCAATGACTTCCAGGATGCATTAGAAAGAGAAAAAGCTACTTTTGAGATGAGTTATGTATCAAAACCCCAAATAATTAATGATCCTTTCATGCTGATGAGTATGATATGACATAAAAACTAAAACCTGAACATATGACCAGGAGGGTGGTAGGGAATGGGCAAGAGAATATTAAAGATGAAGGAAAAGGTCGTCTTAAAGAAAATTGCATAAAATGAAGGTGATGGCCTCTTCTAAGTATCTGTTTTTTTAAGTGTATAAATATTTTTGAAAAGAACTTTTGAAAGAAACAGTGTGGCAGAGTAGAAATAGCATTGGAACACAAGTCAGGCCTGGCTTCTCAACCTCTCTGAGCTTCAGTTTCCAGTGAGTATCCAGTGACTATTGATGCTCTATACACCAATCTAATTTATGACTTCAAGGGGTTTTCTCCCACTTTTACTACATATACATAAATTTAATCCTAAAGCTAAGTTCCTACTGTCATGTGTTTATAAAGTTCCCAGGGACACATTTTACTTACTATTTCCTAATTCCTTAAAAAAAATGAGGACAAAGCTGGTCTACGTTATAGGCAGAATAGATAAGTAGTTGCCTACGTACAGAACTGAGTTCTGAAAAAGTCTGCTCATCCTCAAATGTTCTCCTCCATTCCCCTAACATATACTCATTTATTAGAAATAAATTCCTCTGAATTAAGGCTTTGCCTCTCCTGGACCCCTCTGTTAAAACGCAAATATCCCTGAAGATATAAGAATATATGCTCATATAAGAAACAGGTAGTGACCCCTTATTGAGGGACTGGTGTATCAGGTTGCTTTCTATCTCACATGTAGTTGAGAAAGAATAGGATTTGAGTTGGAAGGAAGGGTGAAGTATGAAGGAATTCAAAATAAGACCAAATAGGGAGTCAAAGCAGAGGAGGTGAGAAGGAACTAATTCCTGGCAGACCCATATTCAAATACTGATTGGCATTCTCACTACCAGTCTCATTTTTTCTTCTTTGATTTCCAACAATAAAATGGAAATAGTACTTCTTACCATATAGAGTTGTTTTGTGAAAGGTGTTTTGTAAATGTTAACTCACTAAATAAATATGAATGTATCATTTCCACTGGGTGTGTAACAGATTGTCAAGGGTTAGAAAAATATTACTAAAAAGAGAAATAGAATCACAAAACTTCAGAACTAGAAAGGATACAGGAATGTGCTGGAGCCAACTAGGACCTTCTAGGATGGTCCATTGTTAAATTTTCTGTTTGAGACTTTAGACCTTGGAAAATGGCAGTCATTACACATCAGGGCTTGGTTATTGTTTTGATGATTGTTTAGACTTAAGAAAGTGATGGAGAAAATGTTAATGAAGAAATTAAGCTTAACAGTGTGCAGGGTAAGGTATTTTAGGGAAAGTTGATTGTTAAACATTTACCAGCACACCCTGGTCTTTGAGATTATCTCATTCCTTCCTCTTATAAGTGAGGAAGCAGATAGAAACTATTTCCCCTAGATCACACAATTAATAAATGTCAATGCCAGGATGGGAGAAGGTAAAAAAGGAACCTAGATGACCTCTTGATTTTATAACAGTTCCCAGGGATTCTTTCCCTTTGGGTGTAGGGCTAATTAAGCTTTCTTGAGCATTTGCTAACTGGTGGGAGGTACTCATAGTCATAATACATAATCATGTGTTTATGTGACAACTCAACACCTATTGATTCAGTTTAAGAAATCAGCCAAATTCCACGCAACAAGTAGTCAAAGTATCAGGTAGATCAAATCATCCCCTGAGAGACTGAAATATTTTTAATCTTTCAAATAGAATCATATAGTCTCAAAATCTGAACAGATCTCAGAGCTTATCTCATTTTAAAGCATAAGAGCCCTCAACAACCCAGAAACGTTTTTATTTGTCTTCTGCTTGAATATCTCCTGTAACTGGGAACTCACTTCCTGATAAAGCAGCATGTTTATTTCATTTTTGGACAACTCTGGCTGTTAGGACACTCTTCCTTATATTGAGCCAAAATCTACTTACCTATAACTTCCATGCATTGGTCCTAAATCCTGCCCTCTTGAGCCACATAGAATAATTCTAATTCCCTTTTCACATGATAGCCCTTCAGATATTATTTAAAGATAGCTCTCTTGTCTCCTACAAGTTAAACTTTCTCAGTTCCTTCAACCAGCTATGTAGATATCATGCAACATTCTCAGGTAAGTATTCAGTTTTCCATTGGGCTACACAGGGCCATTACGTCAATCTGTCTCTTTGCAAACCTGATATGCTCCAAAATTGCTGAGACCCAGTCATCTTAGGATCTTGGTAGGCACTGGCCAGTAGAATACCTGGCAAACTGGAAACTGTGACATCAAGATACAATTTTGAAAGAGATGGCTTTTCAGAATGAGAACAAGAGCTATAGTGAGAATGAGAGTGAGAGTGATGAGAAAGAGGGAAAGAAAGACACAGAGAGAGAAAGACAGAGATGGAGAGGAGAAGTGGGGGGGGTAGAGAGAGAGATGGACAGACAGAGACAGACAGAGAAGTATTTATTGAGATCTATCAGGAACATAGACTATAGGGGAAATTTTGAACTTAACAATGAACATTAGAAACCCTATATAAGTTGAGAATTATTAAGAATAGACTATTTGGAAAAATTTCTATTTCAGTAAAAACATATAACTATATCACAAGTAACAACTAAATAATGGGAATAGAACTCCTAAATAATACCAGGATGCCTTATTATTACTTCTGAAAGGAGAATAGCAAAGGCCATATATGTCTCAGCCTGGTTTGGTCTCCCTTGATATGACTTCCCATACGGACTTCCCAACTTCCAGCAGGGAAAGAGAAAAAGTAAAGAAAGGTGAGAGAAATCCTGCTTATCACTGTTCTGCCCACCAGAGGAGTAGCCTTCTTGTCACTACTGTCAATAGATCAGGAGAAGAGATGGGGTGTTCTCTATTACTCTGTCTTCCAGAAGAGAGGAGAGTTAGGGCAGGGTAAAGCCAAATCTATTTTATTATCTGGATGGCAGGTAGTGAAGGACAGTCAAATGAATTCTCCTTCTTAAAGGAGAAGGAATGAGATTAAAGTAAAAAGGAAAGACTACCGAATACCTGTGTCTCCACCCCCATCTACTACTTTTTCTGTAGACCCATTCTCTTATAACCAGTTCTATTTGTCTTTGCCTACTTGAGTGTCGGAAACAATGTCATTCATTCTACTTTCTAAACTCTGCCAACTCTGAAGGTTTGTGGACATCCCCAAGCACCTTTTGCAATGAACAAGTCAGTGTTTAATCTAGGGGTATTATCCTATTCATAATAAAAAGCTGCCTCCTCCATCTAGTAAATACAACTCATTGGAGTTCACTTTTTGATGTAGGTGAGAATGGGCTGAGTTATTCTACCACCCTCCTCTCCACTTCCAACATTGAGAAGTGTGGTACCTAACCAGGTAAGTGACTAAAGTGTCTCCAGCGGTCTTGTGTACAAAATAGTATCAGGTCTAAGGGAGAATGGGTGAATAGTTTACACTATATAGCTCTTAGCCTTCTCTTCAGTTCTATACCAATCTTTCTCTATCCTATCCAAACGCATTTGTGGACCATGAATTTGCCACAGTAGGCATTATTCAAAATTTTCAGTTTGAGGAACTAACATTGCTACAAATTCTTTTTTTCTGACGTCAGGGCTTTATTTTTTTTCTAACTTACTAATACTTCCAAAAATCAAGAGTTGAGAAGCTAAGGGATCCCCCAAGAAACCAGCCCAGATGTCAAGTATCTAGGCTGCCTGCTTCTTAATTAAAGAGTTCAGTTTCAACAAAGGATAACTTCAAATATTGTTGGATCTCTCTTAAGCTCCATTAACTATTGCATTTACTATGCTGTTCAGTGAAACTGTCAAAACCTGCAGGAAGAACCTGAACACTAAAGAATCAAGTATTTGTCTTGTTGAAGGCTAATTATTTGCAGGGTTCTGGTATGTATGAGTAAAGTACAGAAGATAGTGAACAAGTCAGACTTGGCTCAAAGGTTATGGGCAATGGGGAAATGGTGGCTTTAAGGTGCTAGAGGAGCCCAGATCCCCAACAGGCACTCCAATAAAATTCTAAAAATGCACCAAAAAGAACTAAGATAAAGAAAACCAAAGAGAAACAACTATATACTCTTCTATCTTGAAGACTGAGAATCCTGTAGAATTTCTGAGGAAAAATAAACCAGGATGGTTGGAAGGCAAAATACACATGCAACTGGGTCCCACAGACTAATGCCTAAGAGCCAGTCACCAGGACAGACAGGACCAGACCACTACATTGCACCTAGCAAATCCTTGACTCTATAGGAAGCAGAGTCACACCAGCCTCCAGTGTAGCCTGTGCCAGCACCCATAGCAGGGACAGACCAGAGCCCAGCAGAGGGACTTCCCCTGAGCCTCCTCAGGAGACAGAGGTAGTCTAGAACCCAGATCAGGGATTACCTCCCAAAACTCCACAAGGAACAGAGACAGAGCAGTGCCCAGTTAGACCGTGCCCAACAAGAGTCCAGGCACCTTCATCTGAACCACAGTGGGAGACAAAACCAGACTATTGCCTGGGCCTCCCAGTGCTCAGGAGCCATAGTAGAAGAAAAGGTCAGGAGAGCACTGGGGGGTCTTATAGGAGGTCTGCTATTGGCATAAGTATCAATATTTGGTTGGGGACTGTTGGGATTACAGGGAGATAGAGTCAACTTTAGATTCAAGGCTTTGTAAGGAGAAGGATACAGTATAGGAAGCAAAACCAAAACCTAACAGGAATCAAACAGAAGCTTGAGCCAAACTCTTCAAAAGGCAGGTTTAGTCTTAACCACCACTTCGAGGATCAAGCAAGGTCCACTCACACCATCCAAGAGTATATTTGAAACCTCATCTAAACACACAAAGCCCCAATCCAGAAATTGAGTTTATAGATGATGATGATGCCAGTATAATAATATAGCTAACATATGGTGCTTTGAAGTTTGCAAAATGCTTGACAAATATAATCCCATTTGATCCTCATAACTCTGTGAGGTAGATATTATTATTCCCCAGTTTGCAGATGAGGAAATAGAGGTACACAGAGGTTAAGTTCCTTGACCAGTTCACACAGCCAGTAAATGTCTAGTCTGGAATTGGAGTGCAGGACTTCTTGACTCCATTTCCACACTCTGTCTCCTGTACCAACAACCTGCCTAACTACAGATATGAGAAAATGGCTGATGCCCAAGATAATGAAGAAATATCTTGGATAGAGAGAGGCCCAAGAGGTAAACCTAGAAGAGAGTTCCAGTAGATCCACAGAGAAAAGAAAATTCTGATCACAAAGACTTTAAGAGCACCTGGAAAAAATTAAATAAGAGACACAAAACGTGAAGGAAATAACAGCTAGTGAGGAATGAATGACTAGAAGAATTAATAACTGCTTAGAACAGAGGGTGGCAAACCTTACATAAGAATCTAACTGAAAATTGGAATTGGTCAAATGAAAGTGGTAACTCCATGAGACAATAAGGAATACTAAGACAAAATTAAAACCTTGGGGGGAAAACAGAAGAAAATATAAGGTATCCACTGTAAAAAACAACTGGTTCATAAACTGGTCAAGGAGAGACAATATAAAAATTATTAGACTACCTGAAAATCATGATTGTCCCCCCAAAAAATAAGTCTGGAAACCATATTTTAAGAAATCACAAATGGAAATGGCTCAGTTTTATTAGAACTAGAAGGTAAAGTGAAAAAAAATTTAAATCTACCAGTGACCTCTTGAAATGTCAAAGTGAAAAGGGCTAGGACTGCCATAAACAAAATCCAGACTTTCCAAATCAAGGAAAAAGCACTGTAAGCAGCAAAAAGAAAGTGTTCAAGTAGTAAGGAGCCACAGACTAGATCAGACAAGACTTAACAGCTGCCACTTTAAAGTAGAGGAAAGCTTGGAATGCAATATTCCACAAGGCAAAATATAAAGGCTTATAGAAAGAAAACATCTGAAAAACTTGAGTATAGTCCTAAAGCACGAAAAAAAATGAGCTTCTAGTGAAACAGAAGTTTCTATTAAAAAGGCCAGAATTGAGTAGAAACTTTGAAATACAAATATCGGAGTCAAGACAAACATTGGTCAGGTGGAAAGGACTATACAAAGATGAATTGTTTAGATGCTAATAATAGTAAAAATGTCTTTTGAGAACCATGGATAGGTTCTCAGAACACATCTCATACAATCTATTCTTTTTATAAATGAGGAAATTACATCACCTTCCTAGGTTAAGTGACTTGCCTAAACTACCAATGTAATAAGTGTCAGATATGGAATCTGATCCAGGCTCTCTGACTTCAGAGTTACTGTTCTCTCTATTATAACCAGTGCCCCCATTTGATGGATGAAGAAACTAAGACTCAGAGAGGTTGAATAACTTGTCCCAAGATCCTAAAAGTAGGGAAATGGAAAGGGGGAAGAGAATAAACATTTATATAGTGCCTACTATGTTCCAGGAACTGTGTGTACTAGGCCCTTAACAAATATGATCTCATTTGGTCCTCAAAATAACCTGTGAGGTGGGTGCTATTATTATCCCCATTTTACAATTGAGGAAACTGGGGCAAATAGAGGATAAATGACTTGCCCAGGATCACAGCCAATAAACACATGCAGGCTGGATTGGAATTCAGACCTTCCTGATTCCAGTCCTGGCACTGTAGTCATTGTACCACCTAGTTGCCTGTTTTTTAGGCACCTTTCCAAGATAGGGACAACTCTGTTCATCCCTGAATTACATGATTACACCAGGAAATCTGTTTATTTTGTTGTTTACAAATTATTAGGACATCCTCTCTCAATTTTTCAGCTGAGACCCAGTATTTCTAGCCATGCCCCTGATCTTTGGACAATATTTTCTTCCAAGTTCAAAACTGCCTCTTTGTAGTGATGTCAAGAATCAAGAGTAAAAAGGGACTGAACAGAGAAACCTTAACCAGCTTGGACTCTGATGTGAATTTGGGGAATGAGGTACTAAACCCTTCACTCCTCCTTCCTAATACTACTGCCACACTTACCTCTTGGGAGGGAGTGGCCTCTGATAAACCTGTGGGCAGACATCAGTGCTTCTGTTGATGGAGCTGGGTCTTGTGACCAGACTTCTGTGATTCAGTGAGAGAGAATGACACAGTCTCATTATTGCTCTATGTGTGTGTGGGGGGGGGGGGAGGGGTAATTGGATGAAAGGAAGATGATTCACCAGAAACATTTTTTCAAATCAAATTCCTACATGGAAAATACCAGTAGTTAGCAAGCTGGCCTCCTACCCACCCCCCACCCCCCAGGATGGAGTGGAGAGCCAAAAAGCCCAGCTGAAAGAAGGAGAAATTTGGAGATGTATATGTACTCATCATGTGGGTGATACAAAACAGACATAAAAACTATGTGTGGCTTTTAATGTACACTTTTTTATTTGACTTTAAGACATTGTTACTCCATATTATTCTCAAACCAAAGAAACTAAGGCGAATGCTTTGACTTGATTTTAAAGACATTGAATTTTTTCTGCTGGCATAAATAGTATGGACACAGTAAAAGTACTTGAGAGAGCCTAATGAACCATTTCTTACACCCCATTACCTTTAGTCTGATATGACTGAGAGTACAGCCACTAATTATCCTCTCTCCCTCAGACACCGACATAGATCTACAGTAGGTTTTAAAACACAATATTCCATACAACTCAACATTTTCCTGCATAATGCATTTCTGCATTTTCCTCCTTCTTGCAATTTAAAACAGACTTGCCAGAGTCTTCTCTTCTAGCAACTTTTGTTTCTAATTGCAGAGAGACAAGTTATATAGTGATTGTTTTCCATTTAAATTTCATAGTTTCACTATATGAAGGCAAAAATATGTGTCTATGTATAAATCACATATGTATATGCATATCTGTAATGGAAACCAAAAATTAACTACTTGAAACCCTTGGTGAATTTTTTTGTATTCTTTTTATTTGTTTGTGACATTCTTTTTTTTTTAAATTTTGAGTTCCAGAAACTATATGTATGAAAATACTTATAGCAACTCTTTTTATGGTGGCAAAGAATTGGAAATTGAGAGGATGGCCATCAGTTGGGGAATGGCTAAACAGGTTGTGGCACATGGTTGTGGTGTAGTACCATTGTGCTATACAGAACGACAAGGCAGACAGTTTCAGAAAACCATGACAAGAACTATATGAACTGATACAAAGTGAAGAGAGAAGAACCAGATCATAGCATACAGTAATAACAATGTTGTAATGATATTTAACTGTGAACGATTTAACTGTTCTAATCAATGCAGTGATCCAAGAGAATTCCAAAGGGTTCATAATGAAAAGATGCTATCTATCTCCAGGGAGAGAAGTGATGAACTCTGAGTGTAAATTGAAGTAAAATTTTCATTCTTTTTTTGTTTGTTTTTGTTTTTGCAAAGCTAGAGTTTTTTTCTGTACACCAGAGGTGCCAAACATAGTTTGCAGCAGCTTTAACTATGGAGTGCACACAACCAGATTAAAATGTAATTCTGAAATATTTAACAAAATGACTAAAAATATAATTGAACATGAATAATATTAATATGTTGTTTTCTAACTCAATATGTGGCTGACAGGAATCCTTATCAAGGTTTTTGTTTCTACTTGAGTTTGACACCACTGCACTATCTAACCCACACTTCCCTTTACATGCCATGGAATTTGTAGAAACCAGTGTATTGCCCTGCATATCAAACAATTAATCAAAATTTACAAAGCTTCTACTAGGTCCCAGGAACTATACTGGACACAGCTGAGAGAAATAGTCTTCATATAGTCCCTGATGTCAAGGAACTTATATTTTGTCATGGAAAACAATATGAATGCAGTTAAACATAAGATACTTATAAAATAAATATAAAATATTTTTATGAAGGACTGGAGAGTACTAGCAACTAGGGCAATTTGGAAAATGCCATGTTGGGGGTAGTATTTAAGCTGAGCTGGGAAGGAAACTAGAGATGAAGATGAAGAAGGAGAATGCTGCAGACATAGGGGACAACCTGCATGTGCTGATGGGAGATGGAATATTATGCTTGGGGAATAGCAGGTGGGTCATTTTGGCTGCAGCTTGGAATTGTGAAGGAGAGCAATGTGTGATAAACCAGGAAAACCAGGCTGAAAACAGATTGTAGAGGGCTTCAGATGAGAAAGAAAGGAATTTTATTTTGTCCTGGAGGTAATAGGGAGCCACTGGAATTTTTGATCTGGGAGTGACAAGGTCTGAACTATGCTTTAGGAATATGCCTTTGAACAGCAATATTTATAAAATAATCAACTGAAAGTGAGGTAGCTATTCTCAGGTATACAAATATCCAGGACAATTCTGAGGGATTTATGATGAAAAACACTATCCACCTCCAGAGAAAGAACTTGTTCTTTTTTCCCTTTGGTCTGTGCTTTTTTTCACAACATGACTAATATGGAAATATGTTTTACATGACTGCACATGTATAACCTATATTAAATTGCTTGCCTTCTCATTGAGGGGGAGGGAAGAAAAAGAGAGAATTTGAATTCAAAATTTTAAAAAGCATATGTTAGAAGATGTTTTTACATGTAATCAGAAAAAAAAATTTGAAAATAGGAATATAACTTTGGCAACTTTGTGTAGGATGAATTGGAGAGAGAGAAGAGCACAGAAGCCAGGAAACCTATGAAGATGTTATTGCAATATTTCAGATGATCAGTAAGTACCTCTAGCCCATGGTACTATTATTGATTAAATCATGTTGTGACAGAAAGATAGATAGATAGACGGATAGATAGATAGAACATTTATTATATGCCAGACACTGTGCAAACCACAAATGCAAGCAAGTCAGTCCTGACCTCAAGGACCTTACAATCTGAGGAGGGGGAGCTAGAAGTAGGAAAGGACATCTATGGCAATATGATTGACAGATTAGTGGAAATTGATATGGAAGTCTTATTTCAGGCAAGATAAGACAAAATGTCACCCACCACAGCCCAAAGTACCAGGGGCAGAGTCTAAGGTTCTAGTGGAGTGAGGAATGGGAGGAGATGAGGGTAATGGCTAGCGGGCAAATGGAATGGTATGGAGATGGCTTGGAAATAGCATGGAGGCCAGATTATAGGCCAGATAGCTGAAAGCTTACCTATCTGAGCACAGCATCTCAAGGCTCCCCCAAAGTGGCCTGGCTCTGTGGTTTCCTCATCAACTATAATTTTTCCTCTTAGGAATAACCCAAGTTATAAAATGATTATTTCCCAAGAGACCCCGAGCCTCCCCACCAAAAAAACAAAAAAATAAAACAGGATTACAAATGAGAAAATACCAAACAATCAATTTTTTGTATTGAGAAACTGAGGGATGTAAAGAGGAAACCCTTCAAAATACATTCTCTGCATTTGAGGATGCAGGTGGTCCTTACACACAGTAGAATAGACTGCCTCCCCATGAGAGTTCACCAGGTACCACCTTCTATGTGAAGCCTTTTCTCATCTCCATAGCGATTACTGCCTTCTTCCCAGAACTATCTTATATCTCTTTTATGTATGCCAACATATGTTCTTGTCAGCTTCCCTCCCTTGATTGTAAGATCCTTGAAGACAGGAAGTCTGTCATTTTTGTCTTTGCAAAGTGACTGATACACACTAGGTAATAAATAAAATATAACAGCAACAAATACAACTGCTGGATCTAGGAAGGCTGGGACCCGGAGGGCAGAACCCAGGAGGCCTGGGAAGAATCACTTAAAGCTCAGACTTGGCTCATGAATTGAGCTTTCTCCTCCTTTCCCACCCCCAAAGGAATAAAAAGGCACACTGTAAAGATTCTGCACAGGAGTTATTTATTTTTCCCTACACAAAAAAAGTGCAAAAACACAAAAGATACACAAAAGAATTAAACATGAAGCAATGACTGCTAATTACTACAAAACTAACTCTTCTGGGAGATTGAGTCTTAAAACATCAGACTTACATCTTAAAGGACTTAAAGTAGCTTCAAAGACTGCTGGATCAGTCTTTTACCTTTCACCTTTGATTGTGATCTGCACTGTCTCCCTGTCTCCTTAGTCTGCTCAGTCTGGTTCTTTCTCCAAGATGTGGTCATCTCTTCCTCTTAGAAAGAGGGTAAGAGAGTATAGTGCAGCTGTTACATAAAGAAATCAGGAGCCCCAGACCTCTTAAACTCACAAGAGCTGCCTTGAAGGCTGGAAATATCCATATTCAGGGTCACTGTTTAGTCACCTAAACTTAGGGACAGAAATATAAAGCAGAAGAGATAGCCAAAGGCACAGGCTCAAGCTCACCTAGCTGAGGCCTTGGTTTAGCTGCCACTTAGGAGCAATGCCCAGTTTTGATGTTGAACTAAGATACTGAGGAATAGGAAGAAAGGTAGAACAACATTCCTTGCTCTTAAGGAGCTTATGGTCCAATTGGGGAGGATCCCATCGATCAGGCGGAGTTCACTTTTTCCCGCATTACAAATAATTATTGATTAATTGGAAACCAAGTTTTTGATTTACATGATTTGATTACACAGATTACATTGAACAGTTTTCCTGAGATTTTAACCTTATGAAAAGACCACTTTTTTCATAATAGAGTAAAAGATGATAAAAAATGAAAATAAAACAGCAAGCAATGTAGCCAGTTTACGCAGAATCTAAGCATTATATTGCAGATAATGAGACAACAGACAGAGGACTAACCTTTAGTTAATAAGCTGAAATTTAAAATGTCTAGGAATAGATCACCTGTTCTCCTATGAGGTCCACAAAGCAGCATCAGGGATGATTATGAAAAGGAAATCTGGAGTATTAGATAAGAGAACCCAGTGTAAGGAAAGGCTCATGAATTTCAGGTAGTGGAGTCATCAAGAGCCAAGTGGAATGGGCCTAAGTTAACGATAACCAGCATTGTTATAACCTGCTAAGAATTACAATGTACGTGATTGCATTATAACCCTGACAGGCACGTCCTATAGATACTATTATTATCCCATTTTACGAGTGAGTATACTGTAATTCATCAAAGTTGTGACTTGTTCGCAATGACACAACTAGCAAATATCATAGAAATTTAGGCGACCCTGACTTCAAGACAAGTGATCTAATCACCAGTGAGGCTATCTCGGATTCTTGAAGGTCTCTAGAACACGAGATGTGCTGTCCATAGGAGGACCCACCTTCACCTGAAGGAAGAAACGACTTAAATCACAACCAGTGAAAATGCTAGGCTACTGGAATGAGCTAAGAGCTTGGTCAGGGGAACTAGAAAGAAGTGAGCTTATGATTAGATGGGAGTTAACAGAGGGAAACAAATCTATGTTTTTGTGCGTTATTTTGATTTGTTTTTCTTTCCCTTTAATTTCTAAGGAAGCTCTTTTTAAAAACACCCACTGTGTCCTGGTTAAATTAAAAGAAGAAAGGTTTGCTCACATCTTGTCATGGCAATGGGGAAGGGGAGCTCAAGTTCCCTCAGAGGCCAGATGAGAATTGATAAGAGCAAGAGGAGGACAAAAAACTTTGGGCAGTGGTTTGAGAGTTCACAGGCACAAGCTGTTCTCTGATTCCCAGGGGACATTTCATCATAGCCTAGAGTGATATTGGGACACTGTGCTGCCCTACAAAACCCACAATCTGAGAAGAGTTAAGAAGGAGAAAAAGAAAACGTAGGTGGACAATTCATTTAAAACAAATTGCTTGAAGATGTCTGTCTGAACAGAGGCATACCTACTCCACTAAAAAAAAAAAATCCTTAAAAATTGTACCAGGTCAAATAATAATCCAGAAATCCAAATGACTTCACCCCAGAACTACACTAAAAGCCAGTCAGAAGCTCATGGGCAATGCAGGGGAGGGGGAGAGAGGAAGAGCGTGCTAGCAAAGCCAGGCACAAGGTAGGCAAAAAAGAAAAGAAAAAAGGAAGCCCCCTAGCGCTAAAGCACAAAAACCAATCGACTGCAACGTTCTGTATCCAGGGGTAGCAAGTGCCGAAACCCATACTGTGGACAGCAAGCATCTGCGGACAAAGTAGGGATGCCCTCCCCACCCAAAAGTGCATGGTATGGAATCATAACCCAAAGCTCCAATTCAAGAGGTGAAAGTGGAAGTCAGCAAAGAAATCCAGATGAGCAAGGTGGAGATGAAACAAGGACAGCCTCCCCACCCAAAAGTATAGCTGGGGTAAACCCTAGAATTCCTCCAATTCAGGAGTTAAAGCTGGAAATATGAGTACGTAAAAGAAGACACTAATCACCATAAAGAAGTATTATAGATCCAGAGACACTCCAAAATCCTACCTAGAAAGAAAGAGGAACTCCATAACAACTGCAAGCACAGACTCAATGGAAAAAAAATGGATTCACTATAAAAACTGCATGAATACCTAGAAGAAATGAATCAGAGGAAGAAAAGAAGGAGGAAGGAAGGAAGGAAGAAAAAGAGAAAAACTCTAGAGGAAAGAGAACAAGAAGCTTTAGCAGAAAAAGTAACAAATGTTATCCAAATAATGGACTCCCTAAAAATTAAACTGGACCAAACTGAAATCAATGACTTTATGAGAGAATAAAAATCTAAGGATGGAATCAAAAGATAGATAAAAAATAGAATAAAGTACTATGACCTAGAAGATACATCAAGGATAGAAATAATTTGAGAATTATTAAGCTCCATGAAAACCATGATTTTAAAAGTTTGGACACAGTATTTTTTAAAAATAATAATAAATAAAAACTGAGCATAAAGTAAAGAGATAGAATCTACTAACCACCTTTTTTTGTAAGAAACTCTGAATCAAAAACACCCAGAGTATCATAGTCAAAATCCAAAACTTCTACATCAAAGGTAAAATAATATAAGCATCCAGAAAGAGACAGGTGGAGTCCTAAGCACCTATGGTAAAAATCACAGAAGACTTTATAGCATCTACAATAAAGGAGAGGAGATTTTAAAATACAATATTCTAGAAGGCTTTCAATTAAGAATAACTTACTCTGCAAAGTTAAAGGGTCAGAGGAGGGGAGGAGGACTTTTAAAGGAATAGAGGATTGGGAAGAAGATAATTATAAGAAAAACAATTTCCTAACCCTGAGGTGAGAATTGAAATTGGAGGAAAAGAAAAGAACTGAAAAGTAAAGCAGGTTCCCAGTGAGAAATGAGGGAAAAAAATAAAAATGTAATGGATTTTTATTTTGCTGTAAGAAATTAGAAAAGAAACAATTTCAGAGAATCTTGGAAAGTATTAAAATGATGGAGAATGAAATAAACACCTCCAGGAGAACATTGTACATGATGACAACCACAATGTTTAAAAAAAAAACTTGAAAAGGCTTAAAAACTCTGATCAAAACAGTGGTCAATATCTCCAGAGGACCCATCCCAACAAAGAGGTGACAGGCTCAAGGTATAGAGACATACGTTTTTGGACATGGCCATTAGGTGCACTCATTTTTAATTAAATCTTAAAAGGATTTTTTCTTCTGTTTTTAGTTAGGGATAGGGTTGGAGAAGGAGAAAGACTAGCAATAGTAATACAAAGATGAGAAGAAGACCACTGAAGCATTTTTTAACCGTGCAAAAGGAAATAAAAAGAAGTTCAGAAAGAAGCAGAGATGAGGAAGACTTTTTAAAAACTTTAAAAAAGCCCAAAGCATGGAATGGAAATTCATTGTTTCATGTACAATCTTTGTTTTATGTTCTTCTATGTATATGGAAATGCTATTTTATGTGTATTTTTAAAGTTCAAAATTAAAAAAAATTTAAAAATCAATTGCTCAATGTTGAAAGCACTATCAGTGACTACTCTGTGTTGGCTGTATTTGCTTAACTGCTTTTCTTCATTACAAGGGAGAGTTCAATTCCAGAGGAGAGTACCCAGAAAGAATGGGATGTAAACACAAAAGGCATCAATAAAATTTATTTTAGAAATAAATAAACTATGGCTTGAGTTTGAACTTTTGTAACATAGGTTCTATTAGAAAAATGTTACTATTGCATATTGGGCACTTGTTCTGCTAAAATACAAACAACAGTTGTGGTATAATGAGAAGAATACAGGATTTAGAGTCAAAGACCTGAGTCCTTGCTACTTTCTACTAGTATGATCTTAGGTGATTTTATCCTGAGTATCAGTTTACCCGTGTGAAAATAATAGAGTTGGATTCTGTGGCCTCCAAGGTCCCTTTCTCCTTTAAATCTGTAAAGTAGAGTAGACTAAGAAGATCCCTAGGAATTCACAGTCTTGGATCTCACATCACTTGACCTGTCTTTGGGAGAGTGTTCAGCAAAGAGCCATGATGGTAGGTCAAGCCTCAAAGGCTACTTGGTAGGAAGTGCTTTCCCAAGAGTTCTCTTCCTTTTAGTCCCCTATGGGGAGGCTAGAATTTAAAGCCCATTGGAGGCACTTTTCTAATAGATGGGAAAAGTCCAATAAATCAATGAACCAATCAGCATGTTAATACCTATCTACTATATGCCAGGCATTGCACGGATGATACAAATATGAAATGAGACAACCCCTGACCACAGGGAGCTTTATATTATGGCACTTCAGCCCAATACAAGTATCTTTTGACTCCCTTGAACAAATAAGTACAGAAATAAGAATCCTCTTGTTGAACAGGGCAAGAGTATCTCCTACGGCCATTGTAATGCCCTGCAGAGGACATAGTAACTCTGGACTTAGGCCAAGGGACTGAGGATTTATGCCCTTGATCCAGCCAAGTGCCATAGTAAATGGAGCACTGGCAAAATTCAAATCTTGCCTCAGATACTTAGTATCTATGACTTTGGGCAAGTTAATCTCTGTTTGCCTCAGTTTCTTCATCTGCAAAATGGGGATAATAATGACAACTACCTCCCAGGGTTTTGTGAAGATCAAATGAGATATGTGTAAAGCATTTTTCAAACCTTAAAGCACTAAAGAAATGTTAGCTATAATTATTATTGTCCAGGATGGCTTGTGGTAGCTAGACTTGAAGTTAAGTTAGGGTTGATGGGAGAGAAGGCTACTCGAAGGGGAAAAAGTTAGAGAACACATAATTTTGTTTGCTACTTATTTTTAGTTCGATGGATTCCAAATCCTGCTTCTATGCCTACCTGTGTGACCCTAGGCAAGTCACTCTATTCATCTGTAAAATGACAGGGTTGGACTAGATAGGCTCTTAAGTCTCCTCTGTCTTTAAATCGATGATCTGAAATGTCCATATCCTTATAAAAGATTTCACTTCATATTTTGTACCTTTTATTTTACTTAACTCTTTGTTAATAGTTATGTTTATAATAAAAATTTTAATTAATTAAAACAAATATTATCCAAATATTTGAAAATTAATTCAGTCCAAGCCATGCTGAGTATCTTTTATTTACTTTCTATCATTGTACATTATTAATACAAGAATATTTTTATCACTGTACTTTCATCCTTGTACATTAATATAAGAACTAATGTAGGCCTTAGCTTGCTTTCCTATTACTGCTAGATCTGGTTTGATAATGCCATTTTCTAAAATATTGATTTTTATTAAATGACTCCAAGGACGTCATCCTCCCCACCACCATCTTTAAATGGAAAATTCTGTTTTTCCAGTTTCAATCTCAGATCATTTTTTTATCTGCTTCTCTGTATGACAGAATGCTAAAGTTAGAAAGAATCATAAGTTGCTCTAATTTACTGGCCCCACTCTAGGGTTCACAGACCTCCAGTGAATGTGTAGGTAGATTTTTAAGGGGTCCATGAACTTGGATAGGAAAAAAAATAGATCTTTATTTTCAGTACCTTAGGTTTCCTTTCTAACCCTACCTATTTTATTTTGTGCATTTAAAAATGTTATTCTGAGGAGTCCATAGGCTTCATCAGATTGCCAAAGGGATCTATGACTCAAAAATGCTAAGAACTCCTACTAATCCAACTCCCTGTTCTTATGGATGAGGGAAATGAAGCCAGAGACATGTTCAAGGCAACTCAGTGAATGACTGGAAAAAATAGAATTGGAATCCATGTTTGACACCCAGTTCAGTGCTTTTCCCACTACATCAGTCACATTTTTTTATTGTTTTGTCTTCATATATTTATGTCACCTTCCAATTGAGTATTCAAATTAGAAACGGAGATAGAGTCGGAAATGAGATAATTTTTTTAAAAGTTGGTACTTCATGACAGATACAAATATTCAGACAGCTTCATTTTAAAGGGATTTACAGTAATCTTAACAGAGTGAAAAATCAAAATTATCAAAAGGAAATATTAAAAAATAAATGAATGACTTTCTTTTGTTCATTTCAAAACAAAATAAATAATGGGTGCAGAACTCATCACACAACTTAGAATGATCATACAAGGTAAATGGCTAAATTTCCAGCCAGTACATGTTACAAACGTCTTTGTCTGAGTCAATTAAAAAATAAAGGCCAACAATAATACACCATCTTTGCGGAGGATATAGAATTCTTGGGCAGTAAAACATGGTCTCTGTGGCACTGGCAACCTTTTCTCCTTTGAATCTGTGAGTTTCCCTAAGTGTGATGTCAGCCCACGAGGGCCAGAATACAGCTGCTCCTTCACTGGAAACCAAATAGCCCAACCTCCCGCTTTCTATGGCAACATAACTAAGCCCTTCACCATCTGACCTGCTAAAGGAAACCTGCTTTTAATTAACCATTAATTACTTGAATGCAGCCTGCATTATGTGGAAAAACTCAAGTTATTTTCATCTTAATTTAAAAGACGACATCTGAGGCTGAAACTAACAAGTGGATGCACTTTATAAATGCGTGCATTTATATCATTATTCCCCTTCTGGGGATTGCAAGATAGACTCCCCAGACCTGGGCACGGGAAGGAGGGTGTGAGCCTCCCCCCACCACGGTTTTGCAAGATGGGAGTGGGAAGAGAGATCCTGGTTATAGAAATGGAGCTTTGTCTGGGAGAGGAAAAGGAAAGCTAAAATATTTTCTTTAATTGCTTCAAGCAATCATTTGTCAGGAGATAAGATTCAAGAGCCTGCTAGCTGCATGCTAATAAAAATAAGCTCAGAGTTTAAGACTGTTCTGCTTTATTTGATAGAAACACTTTTAAGTTGCTGGAATTTGTGTACAAAATTAGATCAAATATAAAATAGAAGAAATTTGTCACAGGTGGAGAGTGCATGACCAACGTAATCAGGCTCAACCACGAGAAAGTGTGTTTGTAAATAGGGGGGCAAGTTGCCTCAATATTGTTATAATTTTATGTGCATTATTTTTCACATCTTAAAGCTGCCCAAGGATAGAAAAATATAGGACTTCAATAACAGTTACCAGCATGGTTTGCTTTTATTACCTTTCTGTTCAAGACCCTTGTTTCCCCTTGTAGCATGTCAAATTGCCCCCAAAACCATATTATACAGCAGAGAAATGTCGTTCACACTTCACTGGCTATTGATTTACTTTATTTATTGGCACAAAATCAGGCTGAGATAAACATTTTGTCCCCCATTTCCACTATTGTAAGCGGGATAGCTTACTGCAGGCTAGGTAAGCCCAAATGTGCAGGGTCACCATTCGACATGGCTTTCTAATCAATGTGTGAAAAATTATCTAATGAATAATGGGTTGCACATTTCCACAAACAAATTAACCAGGGTGAGACTGAAACTAATGATTATATTTATCTAATGTAATTTCACATCTGTTACTAGTGGTAGTCATTTTTTTCTCTTTCATCCATGGTGTCCTCAAAATTACAACTTAGCTTCTTAGCTACAGAGGACATCAGTTTAACTGGAAAAGTGGTTTTGGTGGAATGTTTATTCTGACTTCTAGTGCCAGGGATACTGAAGTACAGGAAGGCATTTTGGAAAGTCTGTGGGAACCTCACTGGTACTAGATACCATCAAACTTGTGATATTAGGTGATTCAGCTGGTGGCCCTAATCCCATGGCCTATGGACTCAGTTCTGTCATTTTGGCCACAGAAGGGACAACCGTAGACCCTTCTCTCTCCTCTAACCATTTGAATAACATAACTAATGCTTCTAATACTTGCAGTGGTATGGTCTTTATCTCCATTAAACATCACAGCAGAATAGAAATGACCAGTAGTCCCCTAATCTATGGAAGAAGTATGTTCCTAAAATTTGGGGGGGGGGGGTTAATATATAATTTATTTTTCAGTTCTCAACATTCATTTCCGCAAGAATTTGAATTCAAAATTTTCTCCCCATCTCTTTCCACCCCCCCACCCCAGGACAGCATGCACCCATCCACCTCTTTTTTTTTTATTATTTTTTTTATTTTTTATTTTTATTTTTTAATGTTTAACAATCACTGCCATACAATTGCACTTTTATCCCCCCACCTACCCCCCACTACCCCCCTCCCTCCCCACGACTGCATACAATTCTGTATAGATTCTACATATACTTTCCTATTGAGTATATTTTCACTATAGTCATGCTATGTAGTCAGACTAATATAAGTGAAAGAAATCGTATAACAAATCAGAACATGATACACAAACACATACACATACACAAACATGATCTGCTACATTATCTGAGTGACTTCCATATTTCTCTCTCTGAGTGTGGAAGGCATTTTGCCTTGAGATCCACCATTGGGATTTTTTTTTTTTTTGTAAGAAGTTCTTGTGTTATTACAAAAATCTAAGTCTACCAGAAAAAACTCTCACACACTGTGGTCGTTGCTGTGCATAAAGTTCTCCTGGTTCTGCTCCTTTCACTCAGCATCAGGTCATATAAGTCCTTCCAGGCCTCTCTGAAGTCTTCTTGTTCATCATTTCTTATGGCACAATAGTACTCCATTACATTCATATACCATAATTTATTCAGCCATTCCCCAATTGATGGACATCCCCTTGACTTCCAGTTTTTGGCAACTACATAGAGTGCTGCTATAAATATTTTTGTACATGTGGGACTCTTTCCCATTTTTATGATCTCTTGGGGATATAGTCCTAGTAGCGATATTGCTGGGTCAAAGGGTATGCACATTTTTGTAGCCCTTTGGGCATAGTTCCATATTGCTCTCCAGAATGGTTGGATGCGCTCGCAGCTCCACCAACAATGAATTAGTGTTCCAACTCTCCCACATCCTCTCCAGCATTTATCATTTTCTTGCTCTGTCATGTTTGCCAATCTTATAGGTGTGATGTGGTACCTCAGAGTTGTTTTGATTTGCATCTCTCTAACCAATAGTGATTTAGAGCATTTTTTCATATGATTATAGATATCTTTAATTTCTTACTCTGAAAATTGCCTGTTCATATCCTTTGACCATTTATCAATTGGGGAATGACTTGTATGATTATACATTTGGATCAGTTCTCTATATATTCTAGAAATGAGGCCTTTATCCCCAAGCTTAGCTGTAAAAATTCTTTCCCAATTTACTACATCCCTCCGGATTTTGGTTGCATTGGGTTTGGTTGTGCAAAAACTTCTCAGTTTAATGTAATCAAAGTTATCCATTTTGCATTTCATAATGCTTTCTATCTCTCCTTTAGTAAAGAATTCTTCCCTTCTCCATAGATCTGATAAATACACTATTCCTTGCTTCTCCAGTTTATTCATGATATCAATCTTTATACCTAAATCATGTACCCATTTGGACTTCATTCTTGTGTACGGTGTCAGGTATGGGTCTATGCCTAATTTCCTCCACACTGTTATCCAGTTTTCCCAGCAATTTTTGTCAAACAATGAGTTCTTATCCCAGAAGCTGGGGTCCTTGGGTTTGTCAAACAGAAGGTTGCTATATTCCTTGCCTACTGCATCTTGAGTGCCAAGTATATTCCACTTGTCTACCTCTATGTTTCTTAGCCAATACCAAGTGGTTTTGATAATTGCTGCTTTATAGTAGAATTTGAGGTCTGGTAGCGCTAGGCCACCTTCCCAAGCATTTCTTTTCATTAGTCCCTTTGATATTCTGGACCTTTTGTTTTTCCAAATGAATTTTGATATTATTTTATCCAGCTCTAGAAAGTAATTGTCTGATAGTTTAATTGGTATGGCACTAAATAAGTATATTAATTTGGGTAGAATTGTCATTTTTATTATATTAGCACGGCCTACCCATGAGCAACTAATGTTTTTCCACTTACTTAAATCTGACTTTATTTGTGCAAAAAGTGTCTTGTAATTGTGTTCATATAATCCCTGGGTTTGTTTTGGCAGGTAGACTCCTAAGTATTTTATACTGTCTACCCTAGCTTTAAATGGGATTTCTCTTTCTATCTCTTGCTGTTGGACTTTGTTGCTAATATATAGGAATGCAGAAGATTTGTGTGGGTTTATTTTGTACCCTGCAACTTTGCCAAAGTTGTTTATTAATTCAAGTAATTTTTTACTTGAATCTCTGGGATTCTCTAGGTAAATCATCATATCATCTGCAAAGAGTGATAACTTAGTTTCTTCTTTGGCTATTCTTATTGCTACAGCTAACATTTCTAGTACCATATTGAATAATAATGGTGATAATGGACAACCTTTTTTCACCCCTGATCTTATTGGGAATGCATCTAGCTTATCCCCATTGCATATAATGCTTGCTGAAGGTTTTAGATAGACACTGCTTATTATTTTATGGAAAGTTCCCTTTATTCCTACGTTCTCCAATGTTTTTAGTAGGAATGGATGTTGTATTTTGTCAAAAGCTTTTTCTGCATCTATTGAGATAATCATGTGGTTTTTGTTAGCTTTGTTGTTGATGTGATCGATAATGCTAATAGTTTTCCTAATATTGAACCAGCCCTGTAATCCTGGTATGAATCCTACCTGATCATAATGTATTAATCTCGTGATAAGATTCTGTATTCGTTTTGCTAAAATCTTATTTAAAATTTTTGCATCTATATTCATTAGGGAAATTGGTCTATAATTTTCTTTCTCTGTTTTGTCTCTTCCTGGTTTGGGTATCAAAACCATATTTGTATCATAGAAAGAATTTGGGAGGACTCCTTCTTCCTCAATTTTCAAAAATAGTGTATGTAGTATTGGAATTAACTGTTTTTTAAATGTTTGATAGAATTCACTTGTGAATCCATCTGGCCCTGGAGATTTTTTCCTAGGGAGTTCATGATGGCTTCTTCAATTTCTTTTTCTGAGATGGGGTTGTTTAAGTATTCAACTTCCTCTTCTGTTAATCTGGGCAATTTGTATTTTTTAAAATATTCATCCATCTCGTTTAGATTATCGAATTTGTGGGCATAAAGTTGGGCAAAGTAGTTTCTAATTATTGTTTTAATTTCCTCCTCATTGGAGGTGAGTTCACCCCTTTCATTTTTAATATTAGTAATTTGGTTTTCTTCTTTCTTTTTTTTAATCAGATTGACCAAAGGTTTATCAATTTTATTAGTTTTTTCATAAAACCAACTATTGGTTTTATTTATTAATTCAATAGTTTTCTTAATTTCAATTTTATTAATCTCTCCTTTGGTTTTCAGTATTTCTAATTTGGTATTTACTTGGGGATTTTCAATTTGTTCTTTTTCTAGCTTTTTCAACTGCAAGCCTAAGTCATTGATCTCCTCTTTCTCTATTTTATTTATGTAAGCATTCAAAGATATAAAACTTCCCCTAATAACTGCTTTTGCAGTATCCCATAAGATTTGGTATGTTGTCTCACGATTGTCATTCTCTTGAATGAAATTGTTGATTGTTTCTATGATTTCTTCTTTAAGCCAACCCTTCTTTAGAATTAGATTATTTAGTTTCCAATTGATTTTTGGTTTCTCTTTCCATGGCCTTTTATTACATGTAATTTTTAATGCATTATGATCTGAAAAGGATGCATTGATTATTTCTACCTTTCTGCACTGGATTGTGAGATTTTTATGTCCTAGTACATGGTCAATTTTTGTAAATGTTCCATGTACCGCTGAGAAAAAGGTATATTCCTTTCTATTCCCATTTAATTTTCTCCAAAGATCTATCATATCTACCTTATCCAGAGTTTTACTTACCTCCTTAACCTCTTTCTTGTTTATTTTGAGGTTGGATTTATCGAGTTCAGAGAGGGGGAGGTTGAGGTCCCCCACTAGTATAGTTTTGCTATCAATTTCTTCCTTCAACTCCCCCAACCTCTCCTCTAAGAATCTGGATGCTATACCACTTGGAGCATACATGTTTAGTAATGATATTGCTTCGTTGTCTATGGTGCCTTTTAGCAGGATATAATTTCCATCCTTATCCCTTTTGATTAGATCTATTTCTGCTTTCGCTTTGTCTGAGATTAGGATTGCTACTCCTGCCTTTCTTACATGAGCTGAAGCACAATATATTCTGCTCCATCCTTTGACCTTTATCCTATGTGTATCCCCCCATTTCAAATGTGTTTCTTGTAAGCAGCATATTGTTGGATTATGGCTTTTAATCCATTCTGCTATCCGTCTCCGTTTTATGGGAGAGTTCATTCCATTCACATTCACGGTTATGATTACAATCTGTGTATTTCCCTCCAACCTCTTTCCCACCATTTGTGCTTTTACCTCTCCCATCTTCCTTCCCCTCCTCAATACCCATCCACCTCTTCCACCAGTCTGTCCTCCCTTCTATCATCCACCCTTCTTCCATCCCCCTTCCCCTCTATTTCCCTGTAGGGCAAAATAGATTTCTATACTCCGTTGCCTGTATATCTTAATTTCCAGTGGCATGCTAAAACAATTTTTAACATTCATTATTAAAGCTTTCAGTTCCATATTCTCTCCCTCCCTCCCCTTCCGCCCTCATTGAGAAAACAAGCAATTCCATACAGGTCATGCATGTGTGACAAGGCAGAGCACTTCTGTAATATTTATATTGTAAAAGACTAACCATATTTCCCTCTGTCCCATCCTGCCCTCCATTTATTCCATTCTCTCCCCTGACCTGTCCTCCCATAATAGTATTTGCTTCTGGTTATCCCTTTCCCCAATTTGCTGTCCCTTCCATTATCTTCCCTTTCTTGTCCCCTTCCACCCCTTGCCTTCCTACAGGGTAAAATACATTTCCATATCCAATGGAGTGTGTGTTATTCCCTCCTTAAGCCATATCCCACAAGAGTAAGGCTCACTTATTTCCTTTCATCTCCCCCCTCTTCCCCTCCGTTGTAAAAGCTCTTTGTTCTCTCTTTTATGTTTTTATGTGAGATGATTTGCTACATTCTTCCTCCCCCTTTCTCTTACTCCTAGTACATTCCATTCAACAGTAAATTTTATTTTTTTAGATATTCTCCCTTCATATTCAGATTACCCTGTGCCCTTTGTCCTGTATACACACACACATACATATATACATATACATATTCACACACATATATATACATACATATATACATGTACAGTACATGTATATGTACATATGTATACCTACACATGTACAGTATACACATACATACCCATATACACCGACATATTTATATATGTATATATATATATATGTTCACACACACACATATACATATTCCCTTTAACTACCCTAATATAGAAAAAGGTCTCTTGAGTTACAAATAACATCTTTCCATGTAGGAATGTAAACAGTTCAACTTTAATGAGTTCCTTAAGGCTTCTCTTTCCTCTTTACCTTTTCATGTTTCTCTTGATTCTTATATTTGAAAGTCAAATTTTCTATTTAGCTCTGGTCTTTTCAACAAGAATGCTTGGAAGTCCTCTATTTCATTGAAATTCCATTTTTTCCCCTGAAGTATTATACTCAGTTTTGCTGGGTAGGTGATTCTTAGTTTTAATCCTATCTTCTTTGATAATATCATATTCCAAGCCCTTTCATCCCTCAGTGTAGAAGTTGCTAAATCCTGTATTATCCTGATTGTATTTCCATAATACTTGAATTGTTTCTTTCTGGCTTCTTGTAATATTTTCTCCTTGACCTGGGAACTCTGGTATTTGGCTACAATATTCCTTGGAGTTTTCCTTTTGGGATCTCTTTCAGGAGGTGATTGGTGAGTTCTTTCCATTTCCATTTGACCCTCTGCGTCTAGAATATCAGGGCAGTTTTCCTTGATAAATTCTTGGAAGATGATATCTAGGCTCTTTTTTTATCATGAATTTCACATAGATCAATAATTTTTAAATTATCTCTCTCCTGGATATATTTTCCAGGTCAGTTATTTTTCCAATGAGATATTTCACATTGTCTTCTATTTTTTTCATTCTTTTGGTTTTGTTTTATAATTTCTTGGTTTCTCAGAAAGCCATTAGCTTCCATCTGCTCCATTCTAATTTTTAAAGAACTATTTTCTTCAGTGAGCTTTTGAACTTCCTTTTCCATTTGGCTAATTCTACTTTTTAAAGCATTCTTCTCCTCATTAGCTTTTTGGACCTCTTTTGCCATTTGTGTTAGTCTATTTTTGAAGGTGTTACTTTCTTCAGCACTTTTTTGGGTCTCATTTAGCAAGTTGTTGACTCATTTTTCACGATTTTCTTGCATCTCTCTCATTTCTCTTCCCAATTTTTCCTTCACCTCTCTTACTTGATTTTCTTTTCTTTTTTTTTAAATTAATTTTATTTATTTTTAGTGTTCTACAATCACTACCATATAACTTAGATTATTATTTTTCCCTCCCTTCCCCGTACCTCTCCCCTCCCTCCCCAAGGTTGCATACAATTTTAGTTAGATTCTACTCAAACATTCTTATTAAATACATTTTCACTATAGTCATGCTGCGTAGAAGAATTAAATTGAATGGGAGAAATCATATAACTAACCAAAAGGTAATATACACACAAAAAAATGACCTGCTACATTCTGCGATTGAATTCCATAGTTTTTTCTCTGGATGTGGAAAGCATTTTGCCTTAGAAGACCATTGGGAATTTTTTTTAAGTTCTTACATTGTTATGAAGTTCCAAGTCTACCAGAAAAAACTCTTGCACACTGTGGTCATTGCTGTGCACAAAGTTCTCCTGGTTCTGCTCCTTTCGCTCAGCGTCAGATCCTATAAGTCTTTCCAGGCCTCTCTGAAGTCTTCCTGTTCATCATTTCCTTTTCATGGTTCTCTTCATTCTTGTGTTTGAAAGTCAAATTTTCTTTTCAGCTCTGGTGTTTTCATCAAGAATGCTTGAAAATCCTCTAATTCATTGAAAGACCATTTTTTCCCCTGAAGTATTATACTCAGTTTTGCTGGGTAGGTGATTCTTGGTTTTAGTCCTAGTTCCTTTGACTTCTGGAATATCCTAATCCATGCCCTTCGATCCCTTAATGTAGAGGCTGCTAGATCTTGTGTTATCCTGATTGTATTTCCACAATACTTGAATTGTTTCTTTCTAGCTGCTTGCAATATTTTCTCCTTGACCTGGGAACTCTGGAATTTGGCCACAATGTTCCTAGGAGTTTTTCTTTTTTGGATGTCTTTCAGGCGGTGTTCTGTGGATTCCTTGAATATTTATTTTGCCCTCTGGTTCTAGAATCTCAGGGCAGTTTTCCTTGATAATTTCATGAAAGATAATGTCTAGGCTCTTCTTTTGATCATGGCTTTCCGGTAGTCCCAAAATTTTTAAATTGTCTCTCCTGAATCTATTTTCCAGGTCAGTTATTTTTCCAATGAGATATTTCACATTACCTTCCATTTTTCCATTCTTTTGGTTTTGTATTGTGGTATCATGCTTTCTCACAAAGTCCTTAGCCTCCATCTGTGCCATTCTAGTTTTGAAAGAACTATTTCCTTCAGTGAGCTTTTGAATCTCCTTTTCCATTTGGCTAATTCTGCTTTTGAAAGCATTCTTCTCCTCATTGGCTTTTTGAACCTCTTTTGCCAATTGAGTTAGGCTAGTTTTCAAGGTGTTATTTTCTTCAACATTTTTTTGGGTCTCCTTTAGCAGGGAGCTGATCTGCTTTTCATGCTTCTCTTTCATCCCTCTCATTTCTCTTCCCAGTTTTTCCTCCACCTCTCTAACTTGATTTTCAAAATTCTTTTTGAGCTCTTCCATGGCCTGAGCCCATTGGGTGGGCTGGGACAGAGAATCCTTGATTTCTGTGTCTTTGCCTGATGGTAAGCATCGTTCTTCCTCATCAGAAAGGAAGGGAGGAAATGTCTGTTCTCTAAGAAAGTAGCCTTCAATCGTTTTATTTCTTTTCCCTTTTCTGGGCATTCTCCCCAGCCAGTGACTTGACCTCTGAATATTCTCCTCACACCCACCTTGCCTCCTGATCCTCCCAGCCAGCGTTTGGGGTCTGAGATTCAAATGCTGCTTCCAGCCTTAGGGCTTTTGGCGGGGGCAGGGCTGCTATTCAGTATGAGATTGTGTTCAGGTGCTGAGGTCGGGGCAGGGCCGCCTCTCAGGCTCAGTTCCCTCAGGGGGTTTATGCACAGACCTTCCACAATGGATCCAGGCTCCCGCCCGCTTGGGGAGCCCCTGTCTGCAGCCACCTCTCAGCTTCTATCTCCCGGGGGGAGCCTGAATTATGGGGGCACCCCACTCCCCCCTCGACCCGCCAAAGAGACTCTCTCACCAACCCCCATCACCTGTGGGTGGAGGGACTTGTGTGGCCACTGGAGATCCCGTCCCTGAAGCCTGCTCGGATCTGTATCTCTCGGTGCCACAGCCGTGGCAGGTCTGGGCTGGGCTCCGCATCTGCAGCGCGACGGACCTTTTGCGAGAGGTTTTCAGGTCCCTCTGTGGGTGGAGAGACCCGCGTGGCCACTGGAGATCCCGTCCCTGAAGCCCGCTCGGATCTTTTCCTCTCGGTGCCGCGGCAGGGCTGCACTCAGCTCCCAGTCCTGGCGCCCAGTCTGCAGCGCGAAGGACCTTTTGCGAGAGGTTTGCAGGTGTCTCTGGAACAGAAATCTCCCTTGCTCCAATATTCCGTGGCCTCTGGGTGCAGAATTCGCCATGAGTTGCTCCCCTGTAGCCGTTCTATGGGTTGTGGGTTCGGAGCTATGTGTATGTGCATCTTTCTACTCTGCCATCTTGGCTCAGCCCCTCTTACTTGATTTTCAAAAATTTTTTTAGCCCTTCCATGGCCTGAGACCATTGAACTTATTTTGGAGATTTGGGGTGTAGAATAATTGACTTTAATGTCTTCCTCTAATGGTATGCTTTGCTCTTCCTCATCCAAAAGGACAGAAGAAAATACCTTTTCACCAAGAAAGTAACCTTCTATAGTCTTATTTTTTTCCCTTTTTTGGGCATTTTCCCAGACAGTTACTTGACTTTTGAGTCCTTTGTCAAGTGGAGGGTATATTACCCCAGGCTTCAGAAGTTTTGTGCAGCTGTTCTCTGAGATATCTCTAGGGACCTGTAAGTTCTCAGTTCCTCCAAGGTAGTACAATCAAGGGAGAGGAGTTTATTCTTCTCCTGGCCTGTGCTCTGGTCTGTGAGCAACCACAAGCACTCTTTTCTGCCCTGGAACTGCCAGTAGCATTCCCTCTCCACAGCCACCACTGTCAGAGCTCCTCCTCACCCCAAGACCAACACTCAGGAATGAGACCCAGATTAGCTGCTCAATTCCCCAGGTTAGTTAGGCAGAGGAATCCAAAATTGGATGCTGCTGCCATAATGGCAACCACTGCCCTGGGGCCAGACTTTGCTCCCCTCTGTCCCAACTGAAAAAACTTTGTTCTGAAATTTTTTATAAATTGGTTGTTTGGAATTTGAAAAGCATTTTCCCATAGAAACACCTGACAGTTCCATTCCAGGAAACCCTCCCGAAGCCATAGCCAAATCCAAAGTGTACCTGAAGGGTTGTTATGAGAAACATATTCTGCAAGTTTTAAGAATCATATAAATGTGAACTATTATTAGTTGACACTAGTATGATACTAAGAGGATTATAGATATTAATTTTAATATTTGTATAGGGAAATGCTTTTCCATTTTCAACATTACAGTGCCAACAACACATTTTTCTTAATTAGAGACCCATCATCCCCTTTAACCTAAAGAGAAGGGGAATAGGGACTTCCCAGATAAAAACTATTGAGACCTAGAGTATTTAAGTCAAATAAGGGCTTGGAGGAGAAGACATGGGGGATCTAGGAACTGGGACCTTCTGATGATGCAAACCCCTCAGGATACTTGACCTCAGGCTCATTTTTTTTCTTCCTTTCACCTCCGTATTCGCCTTTCTGAGGTCACCACCTGCTGTTTGGACCAAGGTTTCATTTCTCTTCTGGTCCATTGCAGAACATATTGCAGTATCCAAATTTCTCTCCTACCATTCTGTCCCTGAAGCAAGCACATAGAAAAATCTCCAAGTGACTTAGTATTTTATTTTTTGTTCTACTAAGGATATGGAGAAAAAAAGACTCCTTCTTCTGTCCTCCCTCTGCCCACTCTTTACCTCCCCCCCATCTACCTAACTTAAAGAGGAAAAATCTGTATGTCTATAAGGAAAAAAGATTTCAGTGAAAATAATCTATGTAATCAAATAGGCCAGTCAAGTAGGACTTTAAAATAAATGAACACAGTGCTAAAGTATTAAATATATTCAAGAATACAAACTACTCATGGAGGAACTCTTTGTTCTTTAACAAATTCTGGGAAAAATGGAAAATAGTTTGACATAAAATGATTTTATACCAGCATCTTACACTGTATACAATTTCCAAATGGATAAGTGACTTATAGGTAAAAATTTGCATTAAAAAGTAGGTCAAAATGAAAAAAAAATCACCTTTCATAATAATGGTTGTAGGAGAATTCATAACTAATCAAAGGATAGAAGTAATCACAAAAAAATTTTGATTACAAAAATTGTATAAGTTTTTGTACAAACAAATCATTGCAGAAGGATGAGAAGGTATTGAGGGGGAGAATTTTTTATATTAATCATCTCCAACCAAGTTGATATTAAAGATGTATAGGTAATGGGTACAAATATGTAAAAATAAATAACTCCTTAATAGATAAATTATCAAAGGATATGACTGGTTTTAAAAGAAGAAATATAAACAATCTGAACAATAACAACCATATGAAAAATGTCCCTATGTGATTAGTGAGAAAATGTGAATTAAAATACCTTTGAGGTTTCACCCCACACTCAGAAAATTGGTAAAGATGAAAAAAGTCAATGTTGGGGAGATAGGGATGCTAATATACCTTTGGAAGAGCTGTGAACTGGTCTAGCTATTTTAGAAAATAATTTGAAATTATATGAGAAAAGATATGAAACTCTTCATAGCCTTGATATGTTGAGTCTATTTTGATTCATCCATCCAAAAATATTAATGACATTAAAAAATCCATATGCACTAAAATAGTACTTTTTTGTGGTAGTAACAACCTGGAAACAAATTAAGTGTCTAATAATTGAGGAATGGCTGAACAAATTGGGATAGGAATATTGTTCTGGACTTAATCTTACTCAGGCTAGTTGCCTGATGGTTTTGGTTCGATACTGGAATAAAATGAGTTACTCTTGAGTCATTCAACAGTTAACAAAAAGAGGTTTATTCAGCCATAACAGGAGGATATACATTGAGAATCCTTGAGCTGTCTACCATCATGATCCATTAGCCAACGTGCTCTCAAGCTCCTCCAGCTCTTCATGGCTGTTTTGTACCCAAATAATGAGACAATAGTGTCAATGCCAGAAGCCTGTAGTGCTCTGAGCCAATCAAGTCTGAAGGAATGTCT
Organism: Notamacropus eugenii; assembly: GCF_028372415.1. Lineage (NCBI taxonomy): Eukaryota > Metazoa > Chordata > Mammalia > Diprotodontia > Macropodidae > Notamacropus > Notamacropus eugenii. The sequence goes on from NC_092875.1 coordinate 471,316,475, forward strand.
CAATATCTTTTAAGGAAAAGCTATTTTAACTCTCATAGGGAGACAGGTTAGCATTTTACTCATCACGTATATTCATGTAGTGAATTATTTTTGCATAGAAGATGCACTGATGATCTAGCAAAATTGTCAGCTGATTGTCACTCCTCATGTTTTGTTGTTGTCCTCACAATTCCAAGATAGCTTGGGGAGCATGAGATTGCACAATTATGGGAGGAAGTAAACAAGAGTTACATAAAACTGTTAGGCATTCATGGGTTACAATTTGCATCATTGGAGGGAGTACACATACAGGTATATCACAAATCCATTGGAGCAGTTGCTGTTCACCTTTTGTTTTCAAAGAGGGTCAATGACACCACAGGGTGATATGAATTATTTATGAATTGAGTGTAAAGGAGGCAGAGTTGCACCAAGTCCTTAGTCTTACTCTGTCATCAAAGTTCAGTGACAAGACAAAATCCAAGATGGCCCTTAATGCATTTGATGACTTTGGTGTCTTCTATGAATGACCAAACTCTAAGTACTCCACAGTACCTGCTGAAAGCCACCTTCATGGCCATTGGAACAAAAGGCTCTCATCTGCCCATTTTGAGAAGGGGAAGTCTTTGCCTGCTGGAGGTAGACATCCTCCTAAATTCACCAATGGGTCTGAAGACTCTTGGTTACCCTCACCCTTGTTTAGCCTGTCTTTGAAGACAGTTTTACTGGGGTATGGCTACCACCCATGCTACAGCTTCTTGGAACCCCAGGTGAGAGTTGGGTGACCAGTGGACAACAAAGGTGAGTGAGCAGTCCTGAAAAGGACTCAGTAAAGCCTCCTACAAGAGGTCCTAGTCTGGAGGGAATACAAATACCAGACAAATCACTGGTCCATTGGAGTATTACGGAATTGTAATAAGAATTGATAAATATGAGGGAGGCTGAGAAACATGGGAAAATCTGCATAGCCTGATATGCTGGATGATAAATACAGAATCAAGAAAATGATGAACACAATCACTACATCCTACACTAAATTATGGGTGTCAAACTCAAATAGAAATTCATACTTAAGTCTTCCTGTGTGGTACATGTTGACTTAGTTTTAAAATGTACTATTATCTATATTTTATTGTATTTTTATTTATTTTGTTAAGTATTTCCCAATTACATTTTGATCTGGTTTGGGACACATTCAGGAATGCTGTGGGCCGCATGTGACAGCCCGCAGGACTGTATGTTTGACACATTCATCGTAAATTAAATCATCAAAAAGCAGCTGATCTTAGACAAACTTAGTAACCAGTCATCTGGGTTCTAGAGAATCAAGTATGAAATACATTCTTTTTTTTCTTTGTAGGTAGATGGCAGGCTGCTGATGGGGTTCCTGAATTCAGTCCTAGCAGAAGAAGTTACCGCAGCTGGTTTTTATTAACTGTTTCTCTTTATTTTAAGGGAAGGAATCTGTGTGACCACAAAGCAAAAACAAAAAGTACAGTGTAAGTCAGAAGAAAACAAGAAAATAAGCAAGGCAATTGCATCACCAACATTATAGTTATAATTTTAAATTTGGTCTACCTTGAGGTTTGAATGAATTGGTGGCTTCAGTTCTTTACTTCCTGTTAGACCATATGGGAAAGGTCTTCTTAATTTGGAGACTTGATGTTTTGAGATTTCTATGACCATTTCACTATATGAATGTAGGACTTGGTCAGGATGGCTTCTGCTCCTCCCTGGTGTGACTGAGACAATTAAAAGGTACAGTGAAAGGAGTTCAGGGTTCGAAGTCAGGAAGACTTGAACTCAGATCTGGCCTTAGATACTTACTAGCTGTGTGATCCTGGGCAAGTCACTTTAAAAAATCTGTTTGCCTCCATTTCCTCATCTGTAAAACAGATATAGTAATAGCTAGCCTCTACCTTCCAGGGTTGTTGTGAGGACCAAATGAAATAATAATTGTAAAAGTACTTAGCTCAGTGCCTGGGACATAGTAAGACCTATGTAAGTGTTAGACATTATTAATCTCTAACATGGCAAAACATGGTGCCAGCAATCTGTAGCACTGAGCTCTGATTCTACCTCCTGACTGCTACTGAGTGTATGACTGGGAAAAATCACCTAACCTCTGTCTGCTTTAGTTTCTTCATCTTTAAAATGGAAGTAATAATAGTACCTACCTTATAGGGTTGTTGTGAGGATAAAATGAGCCGATGGTTTTAATATTGACTTCATTTTAAAATGTAACATTTGTGGTCCAATCATTTCAGTCACATCTGACTCTTTGTGACCCAATTTGGGGTTTTCTTGGCAAAGATACTAGAATGGCTTTGCTATTTCCTTCTCTAGCTTATTTTACAGATGAAGAACGGAGGCAAACAGGGTTAAGTGACTTGGCCAAGGTCACACAGCTGTTAAGTGTCTTAGGTCAGATTTGAACTCATGAAGATGAATCTTCCTGACTCCAGGCCTGGTGCTCCATCCACTGTACCACCTCACTGCCCAAAATTTAATATTTTCTATGTTTTATTATATATATGTATGTACATATATATCTATATGTATATACACATACATATTTTTATAAACTCTTGGCTAAAAAGTACTTTGCAAACTTTCAAACAATGTGTAAATGCTAGTCATTATGACCATTAAACAAAGGCCAAAGACAGATCCCTGAAGCATTCCACTGGTGCTCCTCCAAGTTGACACTGAGCTCAATGCCTGATTTGAACTTAGGTCTTCCTGATTCCACGTCCAGCTTTCTATCTACTATGCCACCTGTCTCCTATTGAATGTTGTTATCAATGATTTGGATGAAAGAACAGGTGGAATTCCCAAACTTAATACAGTAACCAAGAATAGCTCTAATGAAACATTGAGAAAATATATTCTTCCCTTCCCCCTACTTTAAAGACATAGATGACTATTGATATGGAACAGTATGCTTAAGGGAAATGGTCAATGACCCTGAGCTCAAGGGGCCTGGGAATAGCAGCACCTTCTAGAACATTAGATCTGCTTTCAGTCAAGTTCCCAAAGCCATGAACCTGGCAAACCCTCCTTGCAGAGATGTGACTTGGCAGCTGCTTCTGTGGGTGCCACAGCTTATTCCTCCAAAGCCACAGCTACTAAAAACCAAAAAAATAAAAAAGGAAAGCTTTCAGATTTACAAATGATGGAAAACTAGGGAGGGATAGCTAACATACTCAATATTAGATAGAATGTAAAAAATCTATTGACAAGCTAGAACACTGAGACAGATCTAATGAGATGCAATTTAATGAAGATAAATGCAAGTCTTTACACTTGCCTTCAAAAAACCAACCTTGCAAGTTGAAGATGGGGCAGGTATGGCTGGAATCATCTTGTCTGAAAAAAATGACTTGGAGATTCTCAAGAATTGCCCATGATGTGGAAGCCAAGAAAGCTGAAGAACTCATGGCCCTGTGTTGATAGGCAGAGCTGTCAATCTATCAGTCACCCTTACTCATTCCATGCCTTTGTGTGTAGTGGGCTACTCCGTCCAGTCTCTGCCTTGGCTATTCTCTGGAGAAGTAGTTTTCCTTGCAAATCAAACCATGGGAAACCGTGGAAATGAAAGTGGCAAAGGCCCCACCTTCAATGTCAGCCCAGCCAGTCACAGTGACCTCACCTCCCTATGCCAACCAGACTGCTGATTCAGAGAAATCAGAATAAATGTTCTCTCTATAAAAGGGATCATAAGATGTGAATGAATGACTCTCTTGTCTTTAGCTCTAAGCCTCCTGTCACATAACTATCGTAGCAAAATTCTGCACTGATTAGCAATCTCTCTCTCTTCTACCAAGCTTTCCCCTATTGTCCTTTTCCACTGCATGACAAGGATAATAATATTAACAACTGACGTTTTGTGGCATTTTAAGGTTTGCAAAATGCTTTACAAACATTACCTCATTTAATCTTCTCAACAACCCTGGGAGTTAGGTGCTATTACCATCCCCATTTTATAAAGGAGAAAACGAAAGCATGGACAGATTAAGGGACTTGTAGGCAGCTCAGTGACACAGGATCAGGAAAATGTGAGTTCCAATCCTGCCTTAGACACTTACTAGTTGTGTGATTCTGGGCAAGTCATTTGCCTCTCTCAGCCTCAGTTTCCTCAGATGTAAAATGGAGAGAATAATAGCATCTAACTCATAGAGTTCTTGGGAAGATCAGATGAGAACATATACATAAAGTGCTTTGCAAACTGCTAACAACAGACTTAGAGCTCAAAGGAGCCCTAGAAGACATGGGGTTCAATGCCCTCATTTTACAAAGGAAGAAACTGAGGCACAGAAAAATCAATGATTTGCCAAAGATAATGCAACTGCTAAATGTCTCAGGTCTTTGGACTCAAGCCTTCCAGACTTCTAATCCAGCAATCTACGCATTATGTTACCTAGTTTCCTCCAAACAAATGAAGATACAATGTATCCCAGTGTAAATTGTTGTGTTCCTTGCTGAAGAAGACCGTGCCATCAGAGAAATGATGACATGACTTGCACTTGACTTTGTTTTGAGTGAGGGAGGGCTGTGCAGGTCACCAGCCTCACTTCTCCTTCAGAGCCATCTGAATCCAGTGACCAGATATTCATCAGGATGACTGGAGACGACCCCAGATGCAGTGGGAGACCTTGGCCCCTTTAGGCCAAGGCCTATTCAGGTGCTCAGGAAGGAAGCTGATCCCACCCATGAGGGTGCGGTGCTGTGCTGAAGATGGCTTCAACAACCATCCAGATCAGAAAACTGCATCAGATGATGTTCTCATACAGACTGCTGTATGAGATGAAACTTCTAAAAGGACAATGCATTGATTTACCTTTTCCTTCTGAGTCTCTGTATACTTGGCCACTGGAAAGAATAATCAAAACCTATGGGCCAGCTACCTGGGCTGAAGATGGGAACTGGGGCTATAGGACACCTATAAACTTACTCAATAGACTAATAAGGTTACAGGCACTAGTGGAAATAATCATAAATTAGACTTCAAGACCCTTATTTGTTGGCTGATCAGAGATGTGAAGGGAAATCACATTGATCTGAGTACATTTCATGCACAGTCTGTCTTCACAGATCCTGGCAAGAGACTGGCACTGAGGATGGCAAGTCTGATGTTGCTTCCTTCTGCAGCTACCACTGTTGCTTCAGGAGAAGTAGTTACTGCCCTTCTCCTATATCTGTTTGCTGTTCTGGTACTAGTATACACACACTCTTCCTCTCAGGGATAAAGGAAGAGGAAGAATTCTCTCCTTAAGCCTTAAAAGACCATTGTTTCTAGCAATGAGACTATTCATCCAGTAGAAGATCCATTGACTGGAGGCTGAACAATTCAAGAGTTTGAGGCAATGTTGAGACATATCCAACAAGGGACAGACATGCTCTCTGTGGAGATACAGACACAAATTAGAATAGCATTCTATCCAGGGAATAGTTTTAAGGCAGTTGACCTCATTCAGGGATGAGGAAGATGACCGCCAAACTATGGATTCAAAAGAGAATTAGCCTTGTAAATCAGAAGTCTTGCTGCAGAAGCTCTAGCAGAGAGACTCTTCCAGACAAGACTCTGTATCTGGGGAAGAAAATCATTAGGGTATCACAAAAAGGGAAGGGACATGGGGCCTTGTAGCACCAAGACTCTGCCTCACTGACCTCATCTGTTCCTTTTTCGTGTACCTCACTACTAATATACCCTAAGGTTGTGCCCACTCTTCCAACTGATGCCTTGTATATCTGTGGGAGAATGCATCCCACATTTGTAGGGGGAATATTTTGTAATTATCGTTCTTACACAGAACTTGGGTTTGAAATCTAGGGGAGAAGGATGAAGGAAGGAGGTGGGGAGAACCATAGAGCTTGGCACTAAGGAAGGCAAGAGAAAAAGCTCTGCCCCTTCCAAATGGTCTCCTCTTACTGTCCTTTCTCTTTCCTTATGTAAGCTAGGAGTAAAGTTCTCCTAAGTTAGCTCTCTGTATGCTCATATATATCTTGTAACCTCTCATTATACTCCCCCTCATCTGAATTCATGTAAATTACCTCTAAAGCTAAACTGAAAGGGGCTAGGTAGGTATGGTAAAGTTGACAACCTTTGTCCTATTTCCTCCCCTCCTTTCTCTGGCAACCAAATTGCTGTACTCCTTATAAATAAATGTACAAAAGCTTTATATGCTTCAGTCAGTCCAACAGTCCCTACTCTTTGTCAGTCACTGTGCTAAGCACTAAGGATACAATGAAAGGCAAAACACCAAAAACCCAGACCCTGCTCTCAAGGAGTTCACCTTATCTCTATCTCTATGTGTATATATGTATATATAAATATATATATTATATGTGTGTGTGTGTATGTGTGTGTATAGATATATGTATATATGTATGTGTGTGTATATGAACACACATATGCATGACAACTCCACATACTCCGGGCCCGACTGGTCAGTTGTTGTCCTTTGTTCTCAAGGAGGACCAAAATGGCATTCTTGTGCTGGAGTCAACTTCAGTGTGTCTGGCTGTGGCTGACCAGACCATGATCATGAAAAAACTGTAACAATATCCAGAATTAACTGGAGACAACCAATAGAGGGAAAGAAACATGAAGGTGGATCGGGAAAGGCTTCTCATAGAAGATAAGATTTTAGCTGAAACTTGAAAAGGGAAGCCAGGAGATGAAAATGAGGAGGGAGAGTTTTCTAGCACTGGGGATGGTCAGTGAAAATGCTTGGAGTCCGAAGCTCTTGGGTGTTATGTGAGGAACATCGAGACCAGTGGTCACTGCATGCAAGGGTATGTGGGAGTGAAAAAGCATAAGAATGGAAAGGTAGGAAAGGGGCAGGCTATGAAGGCCAAAAGACTTCAAAAGCCAGAGTGGAAGTGATGGGGATCCACTGGAGGTTACTGAACGGTATAAGGGAGGGGGAGTGACCGGTCAGAGTTTCACTTTAAGAAGACTGATTTGACAACTGAGTAGAATGTGGATTTGAACGGGGAAATTTGTAGTAGTGAATCCAATTCAGAGACTATTGCAATCTGCCAGGTATGAGGTGATGAGGCAGGCAGGGCAAACTTTATTAGCCCCATTTTACAGGTAAAGAAACTAGGCTGAGTGGTAAAGTGACTTTCTCATGGTCATATAACAAGTGAATACCATAGGCAGAATTCATACCCATTTCTCTCTGAGGCACAGTTTTCTCCTTTGTAAAAATGAGCAGTTAAATTGCATGATCTCTAGGTCTCTTCCAGTTTAAAACCCTATGATTCTGCTTCATAATGTCAAGGCTAAAGACACTGGAACCTCATTAACACATGTCGATTAAAGGCCTTTTCACATACAGGGTACTGGGTCAAGACATGGAAGAGACTTAGCAAGGACTGCTCAGCATGACTTGCCTGCATCAAAGAAGGCTTTCTATGAGTGAAACAGAATTTCAGTAGCTCAAAAAGAATGTGAGATATGCAAATTTAGAGCCATCTCTGCTTCAAATGCTCATGGAGACTCTTTGTCCCTCACCTGTGGTAGAGCCTTCTGAACTTGTACTGGTCTGATCAGCCACAGCCAGACACACTGTACTTGACTCCAGCGCAAGAATGCCATTTTGGTCCTCCTTGAGAACAAAGGACAACAATTGACCAACCGGGCCAGGAGTATGTGGAGTTGTCATACGTATGTGTGTGCATATACACACACATACATATATACATATATCTATACACACACATATATACACACATATATATCTACATATATACACATAGAGATAGAGATAAAGATATGTAGAATGTGGAGATGTCTAAGAGATGCAGATAGATAGATATAGGTATGGATGATATAGACATAGGTATATCTGCCTCTTAGACCTCTCCACATATTCCTGGCCCCATACTCCTGGTTGCTGTCGTTTGTTCATATATAGTGGTAAACTGGAATAAAGCCATAAGACAATCAGCTGGCAGGGACCAGGGAGGATAATCTGGGGTCCAAGTATGGGCCTTTATTGAAAGGGAAGGGACCTCTAAAGGGAACATTTAGGGGCTGTCTCATCCACTCTTAGAACCAATCAGAGTGACTGTGGATTGTGTTCCCCCAGGATTACAAAACTGGCCTTGGAAATCCAACTCAAACATAACAATCTCCTTGATCATAGAAGTGGGCCAGGGGTTCCACTTGCATCAAACCAGAGAGAAGAATCAGCCCAAGCCAGGATCCACAAACAGTGCCTGCCTTTAAGGAGCTTACAGATCTAACTGGTGAGACCAGACGGACACAAGACTTTGAGGGAGTATGTGACGAAGTGGTCAGTAGGTGAGAGAACCAGTAAAGCATTGTAGGACCTTGGCTGAGTATCTGAAGATACTCCCTCTACTAATGTAGATGGAAGAATCATCCATAAGGGCCCAGTGATCCTCAGTAACAAGAGCAGATCTGAAGTCAGATAATCTGGCTTTAAAAGCTGGCTCTTCCTCTCTATAGCTTTGGCTGATTCCCTGAACCTCAGTGGTCTTCTGTCCTTATCTGTAAAAGGAGGGAGGTACACTAGATGGCCTTTGAAGTTCTTTCCAGTTCTAAATTTGTGAACCTGAAGGGTCAGAGAAGTCTTCATGGAAGAGGAAGGGCTTGGGCATGGATGACCCTTGAAGGTCAAGCAAAAAGGGGCAGGCCACTCTAGGCAGCAGAAATGAGTGGAAATGTGCTTGCTTTACTAAGGGGTCAAGATCACCCAGACCAGAGTAAAGACTTTCTTGTAGAAGAGGAAGAGAGAAAATTAGAAGGTAAATGGGATTGGTTTCTACAAGGTTAAGAATTTAGAGCTTAATTTGAAGGCCAATGAGGAGTTAATTAAAGGATTTTGAATGGGAGAGTAATATGACTGAAGTGGCACTTTAATTATTATTATATATTATTATAATTTATTATTATTATTATTAATGCAGCAACATCAGAGCTGTAACTAAGGAGGAGCAGGTAGCAGCACAGGTGCAAAGGTCTAGGGGACAAAGCCTCATTCTAGCCATGCCCATGCCTTAACCCTCACAAATCTCTCTTGGTTCAAGTTCCCCTCTCAGAGAGGCCCTGGGAAAGAGACAGGCCAAAGGATTGGAGTTTAGGGTTAATGAAGGTGGGGGAGAAAAGGAGGAGAAACTGATCTGACTACCCTCTGGGCTACCTCCATTGTCTGCTTTCCAGACCATACTTTGTACCCCTCTCTTATGTCTCCTCAACAATTTTTTGTATCAGGGGAAAAATTCATAGTTATACCTGTAAGCAATGGTGTATAAGATGGGCTGAAAGTAGGAAAGGTTGAAATTAGGCTCAATAGGAGGCTAATTACAGCAATCCAGATGAGAAGTGACAAGGGTAAGGACACTGGAAATGAAAATGAAAGCATGTCTTTGAGAGAATATGAAAACCTCTCTATATGTCACTGGAAGTTAAAATTATTTTCTTCTTTTTGGTCCAGATCTGTGATTTCATTTGTGTAGGAAACTATACCTACAGTATAGTAGATGGTGAAGTAGATGAGTGCTGATGGGCCTGGAGTCAGAAAGACCTGAATTCAAATCCAGTTTCAGAAACTTATTGGCTGTGCAACCCTGAGTAAGTCACCTAACCTCTATTTGCCTCCATTTTCTCAGCTGTGAAATGGGGATAACATCACCACCCATCTTGCAGTGTTATTGTGAGAATGAAATGAGATAAATGTTTGTAAAGCATTTGCCACGATGCCTAGCACACAGTAGGCACTATAAAAGCTTATCCCTTTCCTTCCCTCATTCCAGGAAACTCTTGTGAAGATACTCCCTATACTAATGTACATGGAAGAATCATCTGTAACTTTTAGTTGCTTAAGTCACCAAGAGATTAAGTGACTTGCCTATAATCACATGAGGGGGACATGTTAAATTCAGGACTTGAACTCAGGAACTCTATGCCCAGAGTCCTATCTGCTATACTATTTGATTAAAAATAATAATAAAAACAAATTATCAATTTTAAAAAGAGAACGAATATGAATAAAGGGTCTGCAAGACCTAATGATAAACTTGGTTTTGTAAGCAAAACTGATCCCAAGGTCCATGGAAGGAGCATGTGGAAATGAGGCCATTGACAAAATAGTGATCTAGAAAGGAGTTAGTACTGGGGAGGGGTCAGAGAGGGAGCAGGGAGAGAAGGTAAAACTTGTTTGTTTTAATCCTACTCAAGACTTGTTTGATTTGGATGGAAGTTAGGCTAAATAACCTCCAGGTCCCTTCCCACTCTAAGTGACAACACAGCGTCCACTCCAGCACCATCTTGGGGACAAGGCTATGAGAACATCTCATTGATGAGACTGACTGCCCAGATAAGACATCCCACTCCTCCCCAGTTGGTTATTTTAAGCAGGTTGCATTGTTTTTAAATGTTCTTTGGATCATAGCATATTTACTGCTCATCTGATGTGTGAATATATGGTTAATCTGATGGTTTGAAACTACTCTTCCAGAGAATAAAGAAGAAATGATCAGCCCATCAAACGGGTTTGTTTTGTTTTGTATTGTGTGTGTATGTTTATAAAAACAACCCCCCATTCATCACATGCCTTGATACACAGGGAGTGAAGAAAATATATCTACATTTGGTGACTATCACACCAAACCAAGGTTGCTGCTAGGTGAACAAGTGGAGGCTAAGTAAATATTCTCTAGTACAGTTAGTTTGTGATTAATTTTTCACTAGTTTGAGGCACATGGATGCAGGGCTTCCTATTCACCACCCTCCCCTTCCACATTGTGATTAATGTGATAGCAGTCCTCACCACATCATCCACAGCGTTTCTATTGAGTCCACTCTCGAGACATGACCCAGGCAGTCTAGTAAGAGAAAGTAAGGTTACTTAAACCTGTCATTGGAAGCAGGAAATGACTGGATAGACTTTCTCCTGAGATGGCTGTGGCATATACAGCTAGAAGGAAAGGAACTCAGATCTTGGATCTTAAGAACTTAATCTTCCCCAGGATTCCCCACCAAACCTTACACTCCCTTGCTGGCTCCAAAAGACCTAATCAAGGAAGGAAATAAGTATGCAGAGATTCTGAAGGTAGTAATCATAGTGGTATACTGGCTGGAAACTGCGTGGCTTCCCATCCTACACTATTCAGAAGCTTGGTTCACTGACCTCATCCCACTCCTTCTTCTCACTCCAGACAGGCATACACATGTAGAAACTGGGCCAGTGACAGGGACACCTGGAGGAACTGTCTGAGAAATGGGAAGGAAACAATGCTTAGTACCACTTCTTTCTTTCACTACAAAATAATATTCTATATCTATAATGACCCCTATAGACCTACTTACTCCAACTTGAATTTAAACTCCTAGGCTAGGCTCTTAAGGGGAGACTGCTATTGCAGATTCCAAGCTCTCCACCCCTGAACATACAGCTTATAAGCCCTCGTTTACCTTTAATAGTAACCCAGTACACAAAACTAACTCAAAGCAAAGTCATTTTCTAAGATGGGATGTTAAGAACAGTAATCACAAAACATTTCCCAAATAAACTAGTGGTGCACTTTCCCACAAATATACACAGCATCAGTAGGAAGAATTTGTATATACATAGAATACTCTGATAGTGAGGCAGAAGTAACAGACAAGTTGCCAAAGCAACTTATGCTACTAGTGCCAGACATCCCTGATGTCCTTTGTCTCCTTGTGGTATATTCATACTGCTTTCAACCCCCACCCCCAACCCAGACAAAACGTCTCTTGTGGGAGGGTCATTGAGCCAGACTTCCTGTGTCTGCTTATTTTCTCACCTCAGCTCCCAAATGACAGGGATGATTCTCACTTGAATCCAGAGTTGGCTCTTTTCTTGCTGCCAGAGGTCATATCCCATGAATTTGCTTCCTACCTCAACTCTTTTCCCTGCTGGATTCAGTGTCTCTTACCGGGTGGAAGCTCTGTTGTAAGATACCACATTGGGAAAGGAGAGAAGAAAGGAATATCCCCTCTCCGCTGGTCCCTGATAGAGGCACACACTCCATAGAGTTGCTTCCTGCTTGGACTCTGTGGACTGACTCCAGGACTGGCAAGGTTCGCTTTTAAAAGAACACCAGGGCCATAGCCAATCTTTGGCCAGTCAATGACAAGTTGTTCCATCAGGGAAACTTTCTCACATTTTGTGAACTGATAAGGCATAGACATGCCTTTGAATTTTGTTTAACATGCTAACAACTCATTATCTGTCCCTTGCAAGTTGATTAAATCAACTTGGCTTCTGGGAGAGAAAACAAACATCCCCTTCTACTACACACTACTTAACTAATGATATCCTTGTGATATGTTCCCCAAGAATGAAGCTCCAACAACTTTTCTCAGAGATGGAGGACTATGGGTGTAGAGCGCTGCATAAAACAGCATTTTTTAATATATTGATTAGTTTTACTCAACTTCTTCTTCTGGGAGGAAGAGAGGAAAGGAATACATCAGAATAGGTAGGTGATATCAAAATAAATATCAAAGAAATTTGTTTTTGAAAAGAAATAAAATAATGAAAGAAACTGAATTAATGGTTTTTAAATCCTCTCATCTCTCCCTCCTTCTGTCTCCTCCAAGCAGCTATTCTCGTTTTCCTCCATCATATTTATCTCTTCTTTTCTTCTCCTCCCTTTATTCTAAGACAAGTCCTCTCCTCCTCCCATGTGATGCCCCTCTCCTTTTCTTGAAGTCTTTTTTATAATTCTCTGCTCCTAATCACCTCTGACTCCAAGCTCAAGCTTATTGAATTCAAGAGGGGAAAGCAATAAAAATCAATATTAAATTATGCACATGCACACAAATGCACAGCTTTCCATTGCATTTTACCTTTTTAAAAAATTTAAAATAAATATAGTGATAACATTTACATTCTTCTTAAACTTAAAGTTGTTTAAAGAAAGGTCAATTTAATCTTATGCAGACTCAGTCTCAGTGGCAGAATAATGAGAGTATCAGTCTCATCTCTGCCATGTTCTAGCTGTGTAACCCTAAGCGAGTCAGTTAAATTCATGATGACTCAGGCAACTTTCTAAGACTGTGAGCTGAAGAACAGTTTGTGATGAGTGCCAAATCAGTAGGGAAATTCTCAAAAAGGAATTCCCAATGTAGAGGAACCTCAACAAAAAGTGGTAGGAAAGTTTGCTATGTACTCAATACATAGTGAAAATGATAATAATCAAAAATCTAAAACTAGAAGGAACCTCAGAGGTCATCTACTTCAACCACTTCATGTCACCCAAGAGGACACTCATGCCCAGAGTCAAACAGGAAGTATCACAGATGGATTAGAAAACCAGGTCCTCTGATTTCAGAACTATCACTCTTTCATCTAAACCGCACTGCTTCTGGTGATGACAGCAATGGGGATGGAGATGTCAATGTTGATGGTGATAGTGATGAAGATGGTGATGGAGAAGAAGATGAAGATGGAGACAGATGGTGGTGATGGAAATAAAGATGGAAATGGAGATGGTAAGGAAGAAGGTAATGGTAATGGTGATGGAAATGAACATGGACACGAAGATGGTGATGATGGTGGTAGTGGTGGTAGTGGTGGTGGCAATGATGATGATGATACCAGAAAGGTAGGAGAATAAAGAAATAAAATTTAGGCCTATTATATATGTGGCAGACGTTTACAAGAATGAACTCAGTTCTAAGAACCGTGATAATGTACTTGGTGACTTAAGGAAAATTGTGAATATTCTTCTCCTTTATTTTCTCAATCTCTTATTTGGTAGAGAATGCAGTAACATCACAAGGATTTATTACTGGCTATCTGGGACAAACGTAAATAAGAAAAAGAAGGAAAGAAGAGCCCTGGAATATGATGACAAAAAAAATGAAGAAACAAAGCCATGGATATAAAGATCTCCAGGGGAAAGAAGAATGAAGGGAATCCCCTACTCTGCACATAGTCTACCCAACTCACAAGGGTTGGCTCTGAGGAGGAGAGCTCTTACTATCTCTAATTCCTCTGCTCTGGATTCCAAAGACTGGAGAGCTACAATTGGGCTATGAGAACAGGAGTCTGAAGGCTCGATGCATGTGTGTGAATTCAGGGGATTTCTGTGAATGGTTTGGCAAAAACAGATCATCTATCCTTTTCCAAGGTCTGTCAGTTTCAACTTTGCAACATCTCTTGAACATGCTGCCTTCTTTCTGCTGATACTGCTTTAGCATAGGCCTTCACCACCTTATGCCTGGATTACTACAATGGCTACTGGTGAGTCTGCCTGCCTCACGTGTCTTCACACTCTGGTCCATCCTCCACTGAGTGATTTTTCTAAAGCTCAGGTTTCCTTTAAATAAATTCCTGTGGTTCCCTCTTGCCTCCAGGACCAAATACAAAATTTTCTGTTTGGTATTCAAAACCCTTCCTAAGCTCGCTTCTCTCTACCTTTCCAGTGTTCTTACACTTTAGTCCCCACCAAGTCCTTATTGACCCTTTGACATTGACCTCCTTGCTATTAAAAGAACAAGATACTCCATCTCTCAGCTTTGGGCATTTTCTCTGGTTGTTCCCCATGCCTAGATCTTCTTCCTCCCTTCTCTTTCCTGTTTTCCTTTAACACAGCTCAAATTCCACTTCTCCAGGAGGTCTCCCCATTTCAGTCCTATGACCTTGCCTCCAATTTACATCATGCATCTCATATTGCACAATTATTTATATACTGGCTCCTCTGTTAGAAAGGGAGCTCCTGGAGGGTAAGGTCTGCAGTTTTTGCCTTTCCTTGTATCCCCAGAATTTAAGACAGTGCCTGGCACATAGTAAATACTTAATAAATGCTTGCTGACTGAATGAATGGCCAAGAATTCATTTTGTCCTGTGCTGTTCCTTCTTATAATGCTTAGATCTTTTTTCAGGGCTCAGCTCAGGTGTTACTTGCTGTTACCTGAAGCTTTACTTGATCCCTGGCTCAGTGCTCCCTGCCAAAAATTATTGTCCTGCATTTACTTACTTGTGTAACAAAAACACATACACAAAAATATACTGTCTATACATATATGTATATATGGAATATACATATATATTATTTCTAATCTCATATATAATATGCTACATATGCAGTATATTTTATTATGTAAAATCTTGACAATACAATCTCATATGCGTATCTATACATAATGTAAATATAATTTATATATACATAATGAAAACTCCTTGAGGGTTGAGATGGAGTTTTTTGTCTTTATATCTCCAGTACCTAGGACTATCCCTTGCACTTAGTAGGTGCTTAATTAATGTTTGCGGAATTGAATTGATTCTGTACACCTATGCAAAAATAATGAAGCAGGCTTTGTATTTGTAATCTCGAGCCGGTGGACTTGGGTATTTAAAGATATTGGTCAATGAACGGAGTCAGGAAGGAATATTCCCTTGCTATAGCCTTCATTCAAAATGAACTACACTGAGTGAAGAGAAATCATTGTTAATTCTTCTATATTTCCTCTATTTGTTTTATACTGTGAACAGATGACCATATACCAAAGACCAGTGACCAACACCAAGTAGACTGGTAGAGAATCTACTGCTCCAATCAAATAAAAGTTAAAACAAAGTCTGTCTGCACATAGTGATCATATAAATTTAATCACAGTCTTGTACGGTGTGCATCTCACATAAATAACAGTAATTATTATGATTTTATGTAGTCAAATTCTAGTTTATTAATATAAATAGCTAACATTTGTAAAGCATTTTGTAACTAATGTTTATATATATGCATTTGTGTATGCGTCTGTATAGATATAGATATAGATGATATAGAGATAGATATCCTCGTCTGTAAAATTAAAGTAATAAGATCCGTAGTATCTATCTTCTTAGAAGGGTTGTGAAGATAATGAGATTGTGTGTATATATACATATTACACATAAAATATATACATATATAAATTGTGTGTATATATGATATTCTTCTATATATTATTATATTATATTGTACATATGTAATATATGTATATACATTTTATTGTTATTGTTCAGTCATTTTTCAACCATGCCTGACTCTTCATGATCCCATTTGGGGTTTTCTTTGCAAAGCTACTGGAGTGGTTTGCCATTTCCTGCTCCAATATATACATTTACAAGACTGTATAGTGAAGATATTACATATCATGTAATAAAATATATTATATATGTAATGTGTATGTATATGACATTATAAATAAAATATATTATATATTTAATACATATATAGAGATACATGTATAGGTAGTATATATGTATACACATATATGTATATGTGTATACATATATAGAGATACATGTATAGATAGTATATATGTACACACATATATACATATATGTGTGTGTTATATACATATGTGTGTATACACACACACGTTGCCTCATTTTATAAATGAGGATACCAAAAGAAAGGCTAAGCAATTTGCCCCCAGTCACGACATTAGTTTGTATCAGGGGTCAGAGAACAATAACTGGCACTTTTGTAGCATTTTAAGGTTTGCAAAGCACTTTACAAATACTATTTCATTTTATCCTCAAAACAGCCCTGCAAGGTAGGTGCTATTATTGTCTCCACTTTATAGATCAGGAAAGCAAAGCAGACACAAGTGAAATAAGTTGCCCAGAGTCACACAACTAATCTATGCCTCTAAATCAGGATCTAACTCAGGTCTTCTTTTTTGTTTGTTTGTTTTCTTTTCTTTTTTTTTTTAAGTATTTATTTATTTAACTTTTAACATTCATTTTCACAAAATTTTGGGTTCCACATTTTCTCCTCTTTTGTCCCCTCCTCCCACCCCAAAACACTGTAACTCAGGTCTTCTTGACTCCAGAGCCAGTGCTCTGCCCACTGCTCTACCTGATTCTTTCTGACTCCTGATCTGGTACTCTTCACTACACCTCTCACTTTGTAAGTTCTACAGGATTTATAATCAATATTAATTTTGACAGTTTTTTTAATGACATTTATCATTCTAATCATCACCATCAACACCCAACCAAACGTAGACACAATACCCCAAACTACAGGGATTTCCTTGCCTTCCAATCTATTCTTCCTCCCTACCCCCACCTGCACTCCCCAAGCTTTTCTATACTTCAGTCATACACTCATAACCTGTCACTTCTCTCCCATGACTGATCCAAGCAGGTCTTTGAGTAGTATATCCATTTGCTTCTCTTCCCTCTCCCCATCTCTGGGCTCCCTATTCCCATTCTTTCGATGTTACCCCTCTATAATATCCTGAGAAGATGGTATTGCCTTGCCAACTTTACAAGCAGGAATTTTGTACTTTCTGAGATACCTGAATATTGAATTATGTCTCTATTTCTTCTCTTCTGGTCAAATCCATGGATCATGTATATATTAGATCTCTCGCTTGCTCCTGTGGACCTGATCATTTTGATATCACCATGAAAAGACTTTTTTCTTGGACACTTCACTTACTTCCCATTCTCTGGCAGTCCCTTGCAGGTACAGTCCTGACCTTTTTTGTTGTAGGTAAGCAACACAACGCAGGTCCTCTCCTTCAGGTGGGTTCTAACCCAAAGAGAAGAAGCTAAAAATGAATGGTAACATTCACTACAGAAGAGTATTTGTGACAAATTCCACAGGCCTGCACCATTGCACAACCCAGACTGCTGAATGACTGAGTGTTCCACTGGTGTAGATTTCCTCAGCCCCGAAAAAAGTCCGAGGAGTTACACACCTGGAAGAACTGAAATGGAAGATGACCTATCAAGGATCAACATTTTCGCAATAATGGAGCCCTTCATGGGTTTTCTTAAGCCATGGAAAATCTCCCTCAGTTCAACTACACCTTTCCTAATTGTGTCTAATTATGAATAAGTGGAAATAGGAGTGGAATTAAATTTAATAAGCACTTTAAAAATTGTATATAATAGTTCATAGTTTATACTATCCTCATTTTTGTTCTCTGGATATTGAAATATTTAAGTTTGTTGATGTTATATATAACATCATACATAACTGAATACATAAGCTCACATTAAAAAAGACAAAAAGTGAGCTGAGTCTGTTTCCCTATATATCTAGATATCTAAAACACCTCCATATGAAATGGCTAGGAGTCCACTAAATTGTACTGAGGCTTCCAGCCTTCTGCAAAAGTGATGCAATCTCTAATCTCTAGCTTGGAATCTCTCTGCCTGACAAGGGAATTCCCATCACATCTCTTCAATTCTGAGATGTCTCCTGGAATGCAACCAGTTTTCAGAGGCACTACTATGGGTAACAGGAAAATGAAGCTCTTCAGGCTTCCAACAGGGAAATCTGAGCTAGCCCTGGCTTCCCAGCAAAGTGTGTGCTCCTTTCTGTACTATGGGAAACTAGCAAGTCACCAGAGTTTCTGAGAGCGGTGAATTAACTCTTCCAGGACACCAGGGCACCATTGAGAAAATTACCATATTCAGGATACTAAATGGTACCCCAGTTCCTTGGAATGGATAATTAGACTCTCACAGGTGACTATTTTACTCTGAATGAATAGTTTACTCACCACTAGATCTTCCCATACTCTCTTGTGTGGGAATAAAAATGCTGTCTTGCTCATTCTCTCTCCTCTTTTCATTTTTTCACTTAAGAGTCACAGAAACCCCTTTATACTCAGCATCTCAGAAATAATAGCTAACTAATTCCCTTCTGTATAAGAACAGAAATACTGATGGCATGACAATAGAAGTAGACTGAGAACCAGGACTCCTTGCCTCTGTAATCAACTATCTAAACTCTCTGATCTTGAGGAGTGCCATCCTCCCATTAGGTCAATTTCTCCACTGGAAAATCAGAAACAATATTATTTTATTGTTAAAAATGGGATCTTGGTCCTGTTTTAGAGATGACCCAGGTAAGAGGATAAATTTAGGGGCATGGAAAATAGGGCAAATGGGGAAAGTAAATATGGAAAGGAAGTAGGGTTAAGGGAGAAAAGTCTGTAGAAGTGACAGTATTGGACCTTGAAGATCTAATCCGAAGCCAGCTTCTAAATGAAGTCTTCTATGATCATTTCAATCTCCCTTTACTTTTCATTTCTCCAAACTTTTACATTAATCATTAGAACTGCATCATTTAAAATGCCTGTAACGTATAATCTTGCACTATTTTCTGTTTCATGAGTGCTGGTCATATTCTGAATTATATCGTAAGCTCCTTAAGGGCAGGAACAGTGCCTTATGTTTCTCTGCTGTCCATCATAGTCTCCCCTCATTAGCAAACCAATACATATTTGTTTATTGAGTCATCCAAAACCTATGTCATATGAGAAATGGTTTAAAGAATTGGAAATTATTCACATGGGAAAGAGAAATATTAGGAAGAACACAATAACTGCCTCTAAAGATTTGAAAGGCTGTCTTGTAGAAAAATAAGTACACTCATCCTCTGTTGATTCAGGAACAAGAGGTTAAATTGATGGAAGTTACAAGAAAGACTTTTCCAACAACTGGAGCTGGCCCTTAAGACAGTGACTTCCTGGCCACCAAAAAGAGCTCCCAGAAGAATGTGGATACTCATATGTCAGTGGTTTCTGAATAGGCTGACGGGCTGGACTCAATTCTTTGAACAAAGTCCACAAATATTTATTGAGTTCCAGCTGTGCAAAGTACCTGTGGTACCTTTGCAGAGAGTGGGGAATATTGGCGGGGGGTGGGGGGGGGCAGTATACAAAAAAAATAAAATGCAGTGTGAGTCTTGTAAAAGAATGATAGGAAGGATAAGGATAAGGATAATACAAGGGAGGAGGTGAAAGAGCAACTAGAGTATTATATTTTCGGACCTACTGTGTGCACTAATGGCTGGACTTATATGAGATGACAGCATCGCTTCTCTTCAGCCTGAAGATACAGGACCATCACAGGCTACTCCATGCTATGTCCAATCTGTCAACTTGGACAGACTTGAAACATCCCAGGAGAGAACAGACATACCATTCAGTTTCCTGTGCGCCTTCTCACAGGGGTCAGCAAATCAGCAGAACAATGTGATGATCAGCAAGATTGTTGGGAACTACTCTCATATGCACAAGCGATGACTGTACTGAATTTCTTTCTTTCTTTTTCTTTTTTTCTTTCTTTCTTTCTTCCTTTCTTTCTTTCAAACAAAATACAGTGCAGGAAATCTCAGTGTAGGGAAGAAATGCTGGCTGACCAAACACAGCAATCTTACTTGCTGTGCAGGTTGAAAGATGTCTCACCCATCCTGTGATTCCCACGACCTTGATGTGCCCCCCACAGTACTGGCCAAATACAAAGTAGTAGGGGAGTTCAGGAGAGAGAGAGAGAGAGAGAGAGAGAGAGAGAGAGAGAGAGAGAGAGAGAGAGAGAGAGAGAGGGAGGGAGGGAGGGAGGGAGGGAGGGAGGGGGGGGAGGGAGGGAGGGAGGGAGGGAGGGAGGAGAGAGAGAGAGAGAGAGAGAGAGAGAGAGAGAGAGAGAGAGAGAGAGAGATCACTTCTGGTTTGGAGAATCAGAGAATTGTGTAAGAAGTAGCATTTGAGCTGGGTTTTAAATGAGAACCAATGAATGGACCAATAAAAATGGGGCAAAGGTCATTTTGGATGGAGGGTGCAGTTCAAACAAAACATGGAAATGAGAAACAACAGAACTAGTTCAGGGAATATTGGGTAGTTTGACGGATGTCTGTACAAAGGAAGGTAGTATAAGTAATTAGTCAAAAGATAAACTGGAGGCAGGTCATGGAGAATTTGGAAAGCCATGCTAATGAGTTTGGCTTTTACTTTGCAGGTTAGTAGGTTTTGAAAAGGGTGAATTGTGTGATTAGAAGAGTATGTCAAGATTATTTTTGTAGCAGTAGTGTGTATATCATGTTGGAGAGGGCAGAGATTAGAGATGTGGAGCCCCGGAAGGCAGCTATGGCCAATGGCCTAGAGCTTAGCACAGTGTCTAGCACATAGTACAAACTTGATAAATGTTTACTGAATGATTGATTAAGAGAAGTAATAAGGACCTAAAATAGGGTAGAGTTCTGGAAATCAAGCAGTCATGAGGAACTAAAGAGATAGTAAAGAGGTAGAATTGACTTGATGACTAGACAGATAGCATGGGTGGGAGGATGAAAAAATGTGTTGATCCTGAATGACTGAGAGGATCAGATTGCTTACCATCTAAGGGAGGGGAGAGAGGAGGGAGGGAGAGAAGGATAGAATTTGGGACTCAAAACTTTTTTAAATGTTTAAAAATTGTTTTAACGTAATTGGGGGAAATAAAATATTATGTAAAAGAGAGACATAGGAAGGTGAGGAGAAGAAGCAAGTTTTGAGAGAAAAGATGATGGCTTTAATTTTGAATATGCTGAGTTTAAAATAGCTGCAGAACATCTAAGGTCCCTTTCAACTCTAAGATTCAATTATTCTATGATAACAACTATTTGGAAGTATGCAGAACATAGTGATATAGTGATGGGCTATGTCTGCAGGGTAGAAGAAAAAGAATGGGCTCCCAGTGAGCTGAGAGCTTCATGATAAGATACAAAAGTCACACAAGAACCTGCTCCTTGTAAGATGCTTTGGGAGAATCTACGGAATCCATCTGGACTGATGAAAATTCCTTGTCACTGAAAACAAAGTATTTGCTCTGTCTCCATTCAAGTGCCTCCAAAGAGCTCATTGCCAAGCATCTGTCATCCTGACTTTTTTCTTGTCACTGGACTTCTAAGACTGTGGAAGAGAGAGTGAGGCTGATGACTGTGCGATTCTGCCTCAATTAAACCCAATTCAATCAAGAGTCAAGACATCACCCTATGATGGTATTGGTCTTCTTTGAAATGAAGACAAAACCGGCCTCTCACCTGTTTGTCTTTCCCAATGCTTGAATTTTCAAAAAACTTTCCTTCTCAGTACAATAATAGAGAAATCTTATTTGACATCTTGGAAATTGGGAAAACTTTTATAGGGATATTGGCTTGGCATATATTTGCTGCATAAGAAGCCATCCTGCTTAAACTACTCTGGGAGGGATTTGGGTTAGAGATTTTTTAAAATTTCATGCTTTTGTTTGATCTCTTTTCCTAGAAATCTTTTTGAGAATAGGATTGATTTCCATCTTTCGTAGCTAGTTTAGGTGCAATCCTCCTGGGAAGCATTGAGATAAAGCAAATCACCTTGGAATTTTCTGTTCAGTCATTCTGAAGTGATCTTAACTTGATTCTCTAAGGACTAGTAATTAAAAGTATTTAAGGTTTCTGAAGTTTCAAAGATTATAGATGCTTAAACACTGTAGTTTTGTTTTGTTTTTGTTCTTTTTCAATAATGTCTAACTTTTTGTGAGCTTATTTTGAGTTTTCTTGGAATGGTTTGACATTTCCATCTCTGGCTCATTTTACAGAACTAAGACAAACAATGACTTGCCCGGGCTCCCACAGCTGGTGTCTGAGGTCACATTTGAACTCAAGAAGATGAGTCTTCCTGATTCCAGCCCCAGAACTGTATCCATTGCGCCACCTAGCTGCCTTTACTGCGTGTGTTGCACAAGGTTAAATATGTATTTCTTGGGAATGGAGAACTAGCTCAGCTCAGAACAAGCAGAGGTTGGTGTGAGACATCAATAGCTGCCATGAATGTGCTGAAAATCAAAGCAGTTTTAAAGGTAAGGCTCTTTCGGATTGGTTGATTCCAACCAAAGCTGCAGTTACCTGTGCAAACCTTCTAATGATGCCTTCTCCATGGCTGGTGATGACTTCTATGTGACATAGGGAAAGGCCTTTAGCAAAGCTCATCCCTATAATCCCTTCAAAGCATCCTTCAGCATGTGCCATTAATCTACCCTAGCACATGTAAAGAAAAGACAAGAGCCTTGTCTAGTTCCTTTTAATGGCAGCATGCTAAACAGGCCATAGTCCCTATACTGAATCATCGGGGCTGGTGATAGCAGACAGCCAGGCGGGAGGTGCGCCCCTTTGCCAGTGCTTTCTCACTCAAAATGGATCTTAATTTCTGCTTTGGATATGAAGATGGGTTTACAGCTATTAGCCATCATATTAATAATTTAGAAAATACATGCCCAATCACTTGTGTTCCTTCAATCCCTTATGAACACAGCTGCAACCCACATTAGATGCTAGGGTGAATGGATATTTTTCAGATGAGATATTTGTGTTGAATTATTAGGGTAGTCTGTACTACAAAATTACTAATAAACATTGCTTCTGGCTCAATTTAGCCTGAACTCAGTGAACCTAGCCAATGGTGACAAATCAAAAACTCTGAAATATCCAATGAATGAATTTAACTAATCAAGGAACCCTGTAGGAAGTAGATGCCAGGATTAATGAGCCAGTAGTTTCACCATGCCATGCTGTTATTTCTTCACATAAATGCCCTCAGATGAGATTACCTTTGTGTCATGAAAAGGAGAAAAGGAAGGTTACATACTTTCAACTGACAGGTTAACTACCTCCATTACTACAAGACACATCTTCATGGGCTAAATTTTTTTTACCCTAAAAATGAAAATTTAAAGTCCACAATACAAATTAAAACCCATTTTCATTTTCAGGGGAAGCAATCATTGAGGACATAGAATACATTGTAGCAAAGCCAGATGATCTTGTGTCGTCTGAGTTCCTACCCTCCTGAGCTTAGTTGCTCAGTTCCCGATTTTTTACTCAGCAACCATCATCTTTAGTAGGGTACATTGCTTTATTACATCCTCTCTTTTCTACCTCCCCTCAAAGCAACAAGTTCAACATCATTGCTAGAGTCTGCTTGTATGCCATGTATGATGTTTACTGAATCTGTGTGTAAGGAAACAGGATCAACATTTACATTCAAATAAGCTAGTCATCATATATACCTATATACCTAAACATATACACTATACCTAAATGTACCTTTACAGAGTTAGTGCCTTAGTAACACCATAAAATGTCCAAACAGACTGCTCAGCAGAAGGAAAAAAAAGTACAATTCACTAAGGGTAGGATACCTATAAGTTCTGTGTATCTGCTTCATTTCAATTATTCTTCTTCGTGTTTTTGTCTTGATTCTCTTATGTAACGTAATCACTTATTTGCATAATTTTAATAATACTGAGTCAGAATGGTTAGCGAGGAATAAAGATTTCTTTCTATTGTCTGATGTATTTTTTTTTATTCAAAGGCAGAGACATTTCATACTTAAACCATTCCCATTTAACCTAAAATACGTGATTGAAATTTTCATTTTTCAGTTTTTGATCTTTGTTAAGTAGGAACAGGTCAGTCAACTTGAAGAGTTTAGACTAGAAGGTCTCACCTGTATATATATATATATATATGTATATATATATATATATACATATATATATATATATGTGTGTGTGTGTGTGTGTGTGTGTGTGTATGTATGTATGTATGTATGCATGCATTCATATGTATAGATACACACAAAAAAAAAATTCTTTAGAAATGCTCAAGATCCATAACATGAAAATCTATCACCATGGAAACAGAGATTATACCAAAGTTGAGTCAAGCCAAAAGCACTGTGAACTTTCATTAAAACATTGATAAGATAATTACTATTTTTCAAAATATAAAGCTCTTTGGAAACATCTATCACTTTTGTTGATTTGCAGTTTCTCATTGGTGTCATAAGTAGGAACCTTTTTCCCAATCAGAGATGTCACTTTCCCTGCCTTGGAGAAATCCAGTGTTTTCAAAGATCCCATTTACCATTCTTTATTGCACTCCAACATCATAAAGTTATGCTTTACAGCAGCATAAAAAAGCTGTAAAATTAACATTCTTGTAAACAATCTTCCATGCTCCCTGGATGAAGCAATCTGTGATTTGTACTGATCTTTAAAATGTGATTTGAGATCACATTGCACATCATTTCCAACTAAAAACGACAACTGCCAAGGGCCGGCATAGGTGGGAGATATTAGGTAGCAAGTTAAAACGGAAAAATAAGAAAACAATACTTTACCTACTGAAGAATTAAAGATTATGGGATAAGTGCCAAATTGGCGTGACCTCCATTATGCAAAAAAAAAAAAAAAGTCTCTTTTTCCTGAAGAAAGACAAAATGAACAATGTCTTGATAAAGTTAAATCAAGAATGTTTCAGAAAGGAGAGAATTAAGATATTGTTAGACTTATCTATCAATTTAATTACCAAAGACATTCTTCCTCTCCCTCCCACCCCTCATGTGTAATATAGCATTAATGTATGTGGTTCTTTTAAGAATAAAAATGACTAGATTTCACCAGTTGGAGTTCTTAACTAAGTAATAATGAAGAAGTCCTTTATGCTCACAGGTAATTCATTAGTATAAATGGAGAAAAAGCATTCAGAAACAGCAACATTTTTCTGGATTTACCGTTATAGTGGCCAAATAAAGAAATTTTCTGTGAGAAAAAGAACTTCTTATGAATTCTTACACATTTCAAAGCTAAAATTTGATTTAGCTTAAGGCATACTTCTCTTAGGTGACATAGTCCTCTCTGGATAGCCTGGCCTCACAGACACAGCCTGGTACGAAGTTCCATTTTTAAACCAATTCATTCCTCTCCCTCCCACTACAACTTGCCATCATCTGAGACTATAACCAATGGTGTTTATTTACTATTGGATGGTCAGAACTGTAACCAGTCCCTGGGCAAGAGACCATGTGCAAAACTGGATTACACAAAACCCTAGGCACTTAGAAAGCATCCTGTGGTGAAATATTGCCTAGGTTGGTAGTTTTATCACAGAAGGGCAGATCTCTCAGCCAGGAGCCTCCTGCCCCTTCCAGGAACCTGTGTCAAAGATTGTTTCCATGGCATCCTTTACACAGAGAATTTATACTTAGCAGGTTACCAGTGGTAGAAAGTGGAACTTGGGGTATTGGGAAGAGTAAAGGGAAATCTGAGGCTCTGAGTTGGGCTCTCAAGGACTAACTTGGATGTGGGCAAAACTCTGAAGAATTAAATAGCTTAGGCACTGCCCTTCTGACCCTGAATGAAACAGAGACAGCTAAAGGCAAGCAGTGTTCATCTCTTTTGACCACTACCACTCTTGAAGACCAGAGATCCCAAAGCCCCCCCCCCCAGCCTTTTTTTGTCTCCATCCATTCATTAATGTTCTTTTTTACTATCGTTTCTTTCCTGACCTCCCCTTCATTTCTCTCTCTGTGTCTCTTTTTATGTGTCTCCATCTCTCTCTCTCTCTCTCTCTCTCTCTCTCTCTCTCTCTCTCTCTCTCTCTCTCTCTCTCTCTCTCTCTCTCTTTCTCTCTCTCTCTCTCTCTCTCTCTCTCACACACACACACACACACACACACACACACACACACACACACACACTGCCAGGCTGACTTCTTCACCTTGAAGAAACTCTTTTGAGTCCCTGGACTGACCATCCAGCTCCCCCAATCCCCACCCCTAATGCTAAATCTGGAACAGTTAGAGCCAGAGTCTCCAATCTTTGGAGGAATCTATCTGTTGTTTCCAGGCCTTTCCTAAGTAATCGATCTCTTTACTCCCATGCAAATGTCCTTCGATTTATGCTCCAGGCTAGAAAGTAGAAAGCTTAAAGTGTATATGATGAATATAGTGATTGTCCTAAATAAAAAGCCCCAAATGCGAAGGTCAAGCAAACCAAGGCTGATAAATTTCTGGTTCCTGAATCTGAATGGGAATCACCCCAGAAGCCCCTCCCTGGTCACCAAACATCACTTACTCATACGCGAAACCAAAACCCAAAATTCTCCATATCACATACTGAAAATGATTTTATTTTATCCATTTACATTTAACTTGATATAAAGTTGTACGGAAAAGTCAAATAATATGCTTTATATTAGCTCAAACATTTATTAAGAAAACCAAATTCAATAAATTAGCACAGACAATAAGTTAAAACATATCACAAATTGACCAGTATGTAACAAGAATGCTTTATCTACACAAAACATCCTATTTCACATGTTTGTTCATTCTTAGAAATAGCTTCTGTTCTCTGGGGTTGGATTTGACCAGCACATGCAGAAAAAGCTGATTGTGTTTCTCTGTACAAAGTTGCAGGGTTGGAGATGTCCATGTGCAGGCACTCAGCCTGGTCATGGACCTGCTACCTCAGCAGGGGCCAGTGGCCTTAGCCTCGGTGCAGTGGGGACAACGGCAACTGCAAACGAAACAACCAAGAGGGACAGACAGACTGGCAAAGAACAAAGATAGAAAAGCGAAACAAAACCAACAGAAAGCCAAACCTGAAAGACCCAGAAAAGGGATGTGGCTTTTGCTTTTACAAAAGGAAATATGACTTGGACTTTTTTTAATTCTTCCTTATAAATACTTATCAAAATGGGTGAGATCACCTCTCCTGTATGCATCACATAACTTTCTTAGTCTGCTCCAGCCTCCTAGCCAAGTGGCAATTTCCTGTTAAGAGACTTCCTAATTATACTTCCACGATGTTGTGCTTTAAAAGAAAAGAAAAAGAAGACAAGAAAAAATATTCCGCAGCAAGCCAAAGAAATGACTGGGTAGGTAGGTGGGTGGGAAGGTGGGGTAGCAGGTGAATAGAGAGAAGAAGGAGAAGAAGAAGAAGAAGAAGAAGAAGAAGAAGAAGAAGAAGAAGAAGAAGAAGAAGAAGAAGAAGAAGAAGAAGAAGAAAGAGGAGAAGGAGGAGGAGGAAGAGGAGAAGGAGAAGGAGGAGAAGGAGGAGGAGGAAGAGAAGATGATGATGAAGGAGAAGAAGAAGAAAAAGAAGATAGAAAAAAGTAAATTAGATCAATTGGGCCCTTAGATGAGGCAGACCGTAGCAGACACTTGTCCTCCTTTAAGACAAAAGTTCCTAATATTGTGTTGTCCCTTGAGCATGTCCTTGTGTGACTTAGGTGTTTTGTGTGTGTATGTTTGTGTTTGTGTGTGTGTATTTCTGCCCACAAACCAGTCCATTGGTGTCTGTTTTCAGATCCTGAGTCGACTCCCTGGTAAGTAAAATGGTGGGAATAATGCATTTCGCGAAGTGCTAGGAGAAGGGTAGGGGAAGGTGAGTGAGTCTGGGAAGAGTAAAAGGGGAAATGAAGAAGGAGAATGCGTAGAGGAGGCGGGGGATGAAGAGGGAACTTTGGGGGAGTGATGAGAAGGTATGGGAGATGTAGGAAGAAAAATAACAGAAAGAGGAGACCAGGAGGGTAAAGCATGACTGTGAGAATAGGAAATGTGGAAGGTGATAACAATCCTTCAAGAAGAGAAGGTGTAACTCAAAAAGGGGGTTTGAGAGGAAAATGTGGCAAAGGCTTGGAGAGACTGATGGGAAAAAGAAGTTGCCCAAAAGAGGGTGACCCTTCTGGAGTGGAGAAAGGACAAAGGGATTTAATTTGGAGGGTCCAGTGTAGGAGGGAAGACGGTAAAGATAAAGAAACTGGCTTTTAGCAGGGGTGGGAGGGTGGGGGTGCGGCTTGGAGAGGGGGGATGCGAGTTAGAAGTCAGGGAGTAAGAAGAAGTCAGGGAGAGATGAGCTTATGGAAAGGGGAGGACGAGGAGAGGACTGGAGAGCAAGGGATAGGCAAAGGAAGGAGAGAAAGAAGAGTTGGGGGTCTGGGGGGAGCAGAAGCAGGAGAGAGGATTGGGGGAATAGAGGAGACAGGTGCAGGGGTTGGGGTAGGAGAGCTGCTGTGGGGTAGGGGGAGGCCAGAGGAATGGAAAGGAGATGGGTGAGGTGCTGCTGGGCCATCGGGGAAGAGCAGGGTCGGGATTTGGGCCCGGGGTCCGGGAGAGGGGGCATTAGGTGAAGCTCATGGACACTGTGTGCTCTAGTGCTTTGCGGCGAAGGGACGCGATGCTCGTGCCCCGCCACACGTCGCTGCTGTCCGGGGAGCTGCAGAGCTGGGGCGAGCCCGTGACATTGCTTGGGCCGGGTAAGGAGGCGGGCACCATGCCGGGAAAGGCGGGCTGGTAGAGGTGAGACTGCAGCCCAGCGCCGTTGGAGCCCGCCAGGCTGTTGGACAGGCCCATGGAGTTGGGCGGGGGCCCGGCCGCCAGGCTGCACTGAGACAGAGACTGTGCCATGGCTTGCTGCCTGCCCAGCGCGGGCGGCAGCGGCAGCTGCGACACGCCCGGCATAGCAGCCGCTGCCCAGCGGGTGTCATTGGCGTGGAAGGAGCACAGGCTGTCACCCATGGCGGCTGCGGCAGCCGCGGCGGCCGAGGGGAACTGTGGCAGGCCCGGCGTGGGCAGCAGCGTCCCGGGAGCCCGGAAAACGTTCGTCGTCTTCTTGCGCTTCTTCCACTTGGCCCGGCGGTTCTGGAACCATACCTGCAAGGGGCCGGGTGGGGGAGGGGTGGGGAGTGATTTGGGTGAGGGACGACACAGGGACACAGGGGAACGGCAGGGAGACGGACAGGTAGACACAGAGACAGAGGCCAAAGTTAGTGAGGCCACCAGCAGGGCAGGAAGAGACTGACCAGACGGGCATCCAGCAGCCCCATTCAGGAAGGTGGGAACAGGTGAGTGGCAGGAGCGGGCGCAAGGGTCGTTCAGTCAACAAACATTTATTAAGGCCTATATATGCCCAGCACTTTGCTAAGCGCTGAGGATGCAAAGAAAGGCAAAGGGGCATTTAACTAAAAATACCTAGAGCCACACAGGGCAATCTCTGATCATTCCTCTCCTTTATCTTCACTCCTCCCACTCTCACTTGGGTGCAGTGTGGACACTATACTTACACAGTGCATAGGTTCTCTACTAGATGCGACCCCACGTTATCCGTGCAGGAGTATTTCTGTTAACGTTCATTCTGTACTCTGCCTTAGGGGCGGGAGTGTGTTGGCTTTATATGCCACATATGTTCTGTGCAAACGTGAGCACAAAGTATATCTATCATGCCCCAGAAAATACATGCTTGAACGGAGAAGCCCTGAGTTGCACAGGTCTCCACAGAAAAGGAGAGCACATGGTACGGAACGTATATATATATTCCTTAGCTGTATGTATTAAAACCATATATAAACCTATGTTTATGCAATGTTTCTAACGCAATACATTTATACATTTCGAACACAACGTAAGATTACGGTTATACATGCTATAACATTTCCGGAAAACTCAGAAATTTAAAATTTGAAAGAAAAAACAATATACCATGGGCGACAATGACCAGATACAAAAGAAAAACCCTTCTAGTCTAACCGTGGAGTGAACGGATAGACAGGTTAATGTACGGTTTAGTGTGGGAATGTGTTTGTGTAACCACTGTGACCTCCACTGTCCCCAAGTTGCCCCAATAATGCTTGATGCCACTACCCCAAGGTTTTCCACCGAGTCTCCATCTGTGTCTGAAACCACTTCCACTGCACCTTTTCTAAAGTGTCCTCTAGAGTCCTGAAATCTATTTTCAGAGCCTCTGAACTAATTTGCCTTCAGGTCCCTACTCATTTCTTGAGCTAGGTAGGGGTTCCAAAAGCTAAAGTCTAGCTTCAGTTCCTTAAAGTCCCTCCTTTGTCGTCGGATGAAAGTACATGCGTCTCTCCAATGTTGCAAAAAAGAAGATCGTGATCCAATCTTGCACTAGTTGTCAGTAATATGTGGTTTTGCTTTGACAAACCTCTTTCTCTCTCAATGAAAAACATTTAATTAGTGAAAATCATACCGCAGACAAAAGTGGGAGACTTATTTTGTTTCTTATTAGTGGTTCTTGACATTTCAGCTTTTAATCAGTTCTACTGGTGTACAGCTGCTAAAGTCACTAAAATGGCACCAGGATTCTGTAGGGAATCAATAACATGCTAATTATCCTCTTTGTATTTTAGGATATTTATTTTTTGGACTTACTAACTAGGTTTACATTTATTTAATCCAAAGATCCATTGATGATTAGAAGACTTTTGGTTATGCATGTGTCATCTGGACACTTTTAATCATGTGAAAATTTAAAAAAAAAAAAATATGTGGGATAGAGTTTGTTATAGAATTTACCGTAGAGTTTAGGAGATATAATTTGACAATTGTATTCCTAGGTGTCTACCCTCATCCACCTATGGATTACCCTCCATAAAGCTGTACCTGTCATTGTTCTACCTAAAGTAGGTAATGTGGACACAGGGCCACCAGAACACCCCTAATCTACCTGTAAACATGCTCTGAAGTTCCAGTACTGAACTGTTCTGCAATCTGGAGTTCTTCACTCAGAAAATTCAGAAAAGAGATGATAGTTTTCAGAAAATTGCCTTTCGGATGGGGTCTGACAGCCAGACCATCCCTTGTTACTTTTCTCTCATCTCTGTCCCATTTACTATGATGACTGCTTACCCTCCTTGGAGAGGGTCCTTTTCTTCCTTGCTGCAGCACTGATAGTTGGCGGTGTGACGGATTAATGAAGCTGCAGAAACTTTGATAGTGAAGGGGATCAATGTGGCCGGCCTAGAATTGAGTTGTCTGTGGCCTGTTACTCAGAGGAAGCAGGTTACAGGGGAAACCTGGGGGGACTGGAGGGTTCCTTCTCAGGGACTTGCAGCAGGCCTGGAAACCCCTTGTGTTTCATTCATTCCCGAGTTTCTGACAACTGGGCAGGATCCTGCAGACCTAGTTCCCCAAGGTCGACTTCCAAACCGTAACAAATCGGTGCAAAACATTTAGCTCTGGGAATTGAATTCTAAACCCAACTTGAGGGAGGCAGAAAGGAGGAAGAGAATGAGACAAGGATGAACTGGTGTTTGGTTTCAAGGTGATTGCATCTCCCTCTCTGTGCATGTACACACACTCACACTACACAAATATATGGTTCTACTCCACACTGTTCTTCCAAGAATACCTAAGTGCAAGATGAATTCCTCATGCTCTACGAATTCATCTTGGCTTCGATTGGAGGATCCAGAAATATTTTTAAAAGTCCAGAAACTGGGGGAGGGAAGGGGAATTTACACTGCTGGGTTCTGATTCGAAATCTACAGTGGTTTGTCACTGGCTGCCATCTATGCAGATCAGTCATTAGCAAAATGAACAGCTATTGAGGAACTAAATATTACATAAATAATCTAAAAATCTTGTTCATTTATGTTTTAGGGTTAACAGTTAAATGGCAGCTGCAAGATCTTTTATGGTTTCATGGCTTACTGAGGTTGGAAAGAATCTCCATCAGATTTGATCGTCTCAGTTCAAAGCTATGGCGCATATGTTTTAAAAAATATGAATGTTTCCAGTTGAAAACTAGTTTATGACAGATTAAAATGCAGAGAAAACCAGAGGGAGATTTTTGACAATACACAGATGACAAGTCCAGAAAATATATTAACCATAAGCATTGGCCAACTTTGTACTCTGTTGGAAATGCAACTATTCCCTGAAAATGCTTAATACAACAGTGAGGGTCTAATGGAGGTTGGAATCTAAAAATCTATTTTCATGATATGTGCTGTTACAGTAATATAGACATACTGTAAATGTATTTTAAAATATATAGCCCGTTTAATTCCCTAGCTATAAATGGCTCAGAAATGGGGGGGGGGGGGGTGTTGGATATTACTTTTTTTTCTTCCCAGAAGTGAAAGCTTTATGAAGATCTCATTGGAATCCAGCGAATGATTAATGTGAAGATTTGGTAGGAAATCTGGAGAGCTGTATTAAAGCTCAGATCGCAGGTTCATTTCGATCAGCCAGCCGTGAACTCTGGGCCGAATTCATTACACTTTAATAGTGCTGGGAGAGGAAGAAAATGCAATTTCTCATTCCATTAGAAAACTAGAAAATACTCTCAGCTTGTCCCCTATTAAGATGTGGCAGGTGACAGGGGCCATTCTGGGGGACGCGGTCAATGGAATTACAGCACATTATTTTGGTTCGTATAAAATATGGAAAGGCAAGCCTGGCTGTGCTGAAGTTATTTCACTGATTTGGTTTTTATGTAAATAAAATATTGAAAGTTAATTAATCCGTGCTAGAGACTAATGATTATGCTTATTATATTGCGTTTGATCGCGTAATTTGCATGATTCTCGCATTGCTGCTTAATAAGCCATTCCAGGTTATAAATAATTCTGAAATTGGTTTCTAATAATGGCATGCTATAAAAGGAATGGTTTTATTACACCAGCCTGAAAAGGGGAGAGATATCAGACATGGAATTGGTCTCCATATGAATAGAAGTCTATTTAATAATTGCCTAGAAGTGTAATATAAATTAAATGTAGGTTGAAATATAGTATTCAGGACAATTTGCTCTGGAATCAGAAGCATTTTAAAACATATACAATGGCAATAAATTAAATGTTTAGATCCTTCTTTAATCAGTGTGGTGGCCCACATACTGAAAGAACACTAGCAATCTGTTAACTATAAAGAAAACTATAAAGTACTCATCATATAAGAACATAAACCAATTACTATTTAATTTGAATTTGGTCAAGGAGCAATGGTACAGTGAATTGTGAAGTAAATACATTTCACATAAATTATTTCTGCATTACATTACATAATGTTAATCATTTTGAAATGTTAATTAAGAAGGTTATGTTGATCTGATTACTTTTTAAACTACACAACATTATTTTTAAAAAATATTGAAATTGCCACTCTATTAAATTGTTTTTATCAGCAGTTGCAAGCTATTATCTTTGGTTTAAGATTATGCTGAGACAATTAAAGTACTTTGTCTCTTTCTTCCTACGTACTTCTTTTGTGTAATTTTGGAAAATAACTGTTTCCATTACATATTTTATATTTTATTTCACTTATAACTTTCCTAATATAGAAATCGCTGTCATTAACCTTTGGAAGACCCAATAAAGTTTAATAGACCTCGTTTTCTTTTTTCATAAAGTCACTTGTCCAATTATATTTTATTTGTGATTGTAATCTCTATTTTAATTTAAACTGATTATCAGTGTGGCTAGGTTAAGTAAAAGTACCTTACTTTTAAAAACAAAAATTAACATATAGTTACTGTTTCTCTTGAGGGAAAATAACCGCCATATTTTCTCATTGTGAAACATCAAGATACCGATTTAGCTGCTTATTATTATCTTCGCATTAATGGAAATATTAACATTGTATTTGTAAATGCTCAAATTTAGATTTAGGTAGATGTCTGATGTAAAAATTTTAAATCGCATTAGTAATATCACTGCAGAATACAGTAAAGGGCTTTCAATGTGTAATTTCAATGAGGGTAGGTTCAGGCCTTGTGAGTTTAGAAGGAAAACTACTTAGATTTATTGGAGTGTTAAAAAAAAATTGTCGTTATGTTCTATTCTTTATACTTTCTTATTAATTTTGTCCACTTCGGGCCTCTGACGACATTCATTTGCTGTATACAAGAATATCCAATGTGGGTAATTTTTTAAAATATGGTAATAGGTGCATATATGTGTACATGAACATACTCATATACCTACATATACACCTAAGGTATAGCGATGTTAATGACTGCCTTCACCTTCCCTCTTCTGTTGCTGGACAACATCCTCATCTGAAACAATCGAGATCTTTTAAAATTAAATTTCTCAAAGCAGCTGACCTTGGTTTAACGAACCATTTAGATTGTTTGAAAAATGCCTGGAAGATTTGATAACTACTACCCAAATTTACCCTGAGGAAGACACCCCGCCTTAGTGCTGCTTTTCAGAACCCTGGAGAGCTCACGAATGAGATCCCGGGAGTTGAGTTTGGACTTAAATTTCACGAAAATCTTGACCGGGTTTGGGGACAAAAGCTGCTTTCAGGTTAGAAATTTATTAGGCTTTTTATTTTATTTCAAACATTTCAGGAATCTTATCAACGTAATCTCCTAGGTTATTTATGCTTTCCCGTTGGCCTGGTGATTAGTAGTGATCTCCACTGCCAATATTTCCAAAAGTGAACGCTTTTTTCTTAACCACACAATCTATCGCCAAGACCCTTCAGGTCTCTGATCACTTACAAAGTGCTGTTGTTCAAAAGAGAGAGAAGGAATGTTGAGGAGAGAAATCTAAGCCCTTTAAGGCAGGTCCAGAGGTCCATTTTCCAGTTGCCACCATGATCCCTGTAGACTATCAAAGTTAAAACTCGATGAATATTCAAAGCTGGGGTCTATGTGTCCTTAAGTATTTGTATAGTTCACTAAAAAGAAATATACATTCTGTGTAAGCCGGGGTATGATTTCTTGACAAGGAGTTAATTCTGGGTCAAGTAGTTTTCTTTTCCTGTGTGTGTGTGTGTGTGTGTGTGTGTGTGTGTGTGTGTTTGCGTGCGTGCGTGCGTGTTTGTTTACCATATTTATTGTAGCATCAGTCTGGAAACACACACACAGAGAAACAAACCTTTGATATTTTCTGTAGGGGACGTGGGGGAGGGAGGGACGGGAGATACATGCACATAACTGAAGCCAGAGTAAGACTTTGCCACTAATCTAGCCTGAAGGAAAATGTTCAGATTTTTCTCTCCGCAGGAGCGAGATGGAACTGAATTCAGAAAGACCCGCACTTCTGTCTTCCGACGTTAAAGTTTCACATGTCTGTTTTGGACTCACGATAAAGGGTCGAGGGCTGGTTGTGAGTGAATTCCTGTTTTTGTGCCTATTGGGAAACTAAGGTAGTGACTCTGAGCCTGGCACAGAGTAGACGAGGAAGGAATCCGATCTAGAGTCCCGTAGGCGGTTTTGCTAGCAGCCAGGGAGGAGAGAGGAGAAGGAACAAGAGACCGCCTTTCTCTACTCTCTGCCCACTTTAACTTCTCTGGTAGGAAAAGGCAGTGCATACCCCAAGGCCCCACATACCTGAACTCGGGACTCCGTGAGGCCGATTCGCAGGGCCAACTCCTCCCTCATGAAGATATCGGGGTAGTGAGTCTTAGCGAAGCTCCTCTCCAGCTCGTTGAGCTGAGCCGGAGTGAAACGAGTGCGGTGACGCTTCTGTTTCTGCTGCCCTTGCTGCTGTCCAGCCTGACTGGGGTTCTGCCCGCCCTGCGGCCCCGGCTGTTTGTCCGGGTCCTTGGCGCTGACCGCCAGTGAGGCCGTGTTAGAGCCCACCGTGGTGATGTCCTCTCCCGGGAGAAGTGTTGTTCCTTCTACCGTGTCCGAGTTGGGGGCCAGGTCTCCTGGATGACCCCCAGGGTCGGAGCCCCCCACGCCCAGCCGACACTTCACCGCCTCTCGGTGTCCCAAAAGCTCGGCGGCATCTTTCATACCTGAGGAGGTAAAGGAAATCGCATCACTACCTTCCGAGAGGCCGAAACAGGGACCCCCTCTCCTGCCTTTCTCCCCCCAGTTATCGAAACCCCCTATTCTCTCCGCCCATCAAGGCCTGACTGCTACCAATATTAACTCCAGCCGGTCCATCAAAGTTCTCAACATCTTCCCCTGGAAACCCAAGCTGGATTAATACCTCATGTCCCCTTCCCCATTCTCTAGATCCATCTGCCGTGATAAACAGCACATACCTCCGTATCTCCTGTAATAAAATACATTCCCATCCCTTGCAATAAAACATGTGCCAGGCCCCTTTGATAAACCGCATCCCCAGTGCAACAGTAAAGCAAACATAACTTCATCGCTCTTCCCGCTCTTCCCACCTGCATTTCCAAAGAGCAGGAAACTCTCCCCCACGGCCAACACACCTCTCACCTTCTGACGAAAATCTCCAAACCTTTCCATCTCGGGAACAAATTGAGACCTCAGCCCTAACCTCAACCCCAACTAATCCTATCTCCTCCCAGATACGCGAATGGGTTTAGAAATTGGAGCCACATTCAACGAAACCCAAGTAATAATGAAAAGTATAGTAAAAGCCAGGAACTTTCCAACGAGTATAACTGAACTGAAGTTGACAAGGCAGTGAATCAAACTTTAAAGCATTCAACTTTTCTCTTCGGTGAAAAGAGAGGCAAGAATCTCCTAGCCAGCAGGATTTCCGAGCCCCTTCCAGAAAGTACAAGAGCCAGCCTGTGAAAGCAAATTTTGTCTTTTCTTTTTCAAAGACATAGACTAAACAAATCTGCCTCCATTTCATCGCCTTCTCCTTCCTGTCAGATTTTTGACAAATCTAATCTTATTTTTTTAAGGTGGGGGGAGAGCGAGAAGGAGAGAGAGAGAGAGAGAGAGAGAGAGAGAGAGAGAGAGAGAGAGAGAGACTCAAATTAAAACAAACGGAAAAGGAGGGAAAAGCACCAAACAAATTATCAGTGGTATAGATCTCCCCTTCCCCAAAAAGAAAAAAAATGAAAAGCAAAAAGAAAGAAAAAGAAGAAAAAAGAAAAAGCAAGAAAAACAAAAGTAGCATTCTCCAACTCCTTTTTAGAATCTACATATTCCATAGATTTTTTTTAAAGACGATGCTAAATCAAATTAAACTTTAATGCAGCACAATTACTTTTAAAGAAATTAGCCCATTTAGGGCGCATTAAGGTAAAATAAGGAACAAATTGACAATTTCCTGCCCTGGCTTCTCCTGGTTGCCGGGGCGAGAGGAACACACTCACCTAGCCTGGCGTCCAGGAGGTCGGCGTGAGATAGCATCGCGCACCGCTCCAGGGCGAAAGCTGTTCCCCCCCAAATTTTAGCGGCTTTAAGTTATTTAAAATAGATATAAGATATAAGCTATAAGATATAGATATATATAGATCACCTAAATGAAAGAAAATTCGGTTTGTGGTTAAAAAGGGGGCTTCTTGCATTATAATGTCCTTTAGAGAGACGGGGAGGTGCTTAACAGTTGAATGAACCCGTGAGCAGCTCTGCGAGGGGACCAATCAGGAGGGCAGCCTGCAAATGTCAGAGCCCGGAGAGTCCCCCACTCCGCCCGCCCGCCCGCCTGCAGCCGGGAGAGCCGGAGGCAGCGGCAGCAACGCTGACGAACAGCAGCAACTCTGCAGCTGCAGTTGCAACGACCACGGCATCATCTCAGGGCTGCTGGCCTGGGCTTTTTGTCTTTTTGTCTTTTTTTCTTTCCAACATATTCTCTAATGCCATCTTCTTTTCCCTCGCACCCTCCCTCCAAGATCCCTCCCCCCCCATATCCCTGCTCCTTTTTTCTTTCCTTTATCCCCCTCCTCCTTTTTTTTTTTTTAGTAGGGGTGGGGGTAGGGAGGAAAGACCAGGGGATGTGTGAATGAGCTATAGGGGAACGGAGATCCTGTCGGGAATGACCCTTCAATGACTTGACAAATCCAACCTAATAAAGTGGAGGAGATTCGGGGACCACGGTGTTTGGGGATGGGGGTGGGGGGACTTTTGGACGCCAGGGGCCTAAATCCAAACGCACTTTTTGGATGGGAACTTGGAGGGGGGGGGGGGGGAGGTCAGAGATAAGAGACTTGGAGTTCCCCAGAGGCTCGAGCCTCAACTTTCCCTTGCTCGATTCCTTAGGCTTGTGTCTGAGCTCGGGACTCCGAGGTCGGGAGAGAAAGGTGGGGAGGATGCTCCTACTCTCCCTCAGCTTACAGAGCACTAGGTCCAGCCCAGCCCCCTCCTCCTCGATAAGCCGAGCT
The DNA here is from genome assembly GCF_028372415.1 of Notamacropus eugenii. Lineage (NCBI taxonomy): Eukaryota > Metazoa > Chordata > Mammalia > Diprotodontia > Macropodidae > Notamacropus > Notamacropus eugenii. The sequence goes on from NC_092875.1 coordinate 471,354,846, forward strand.
GGCACGCTGCTTTTCAGGCTTTATGCTTCTCGGTGCTCCCAGACTCAGCTCGTAGGGCCTCCAAGGGTCAGCGCTGAGCTAACACAAGCCTTCCCACTAGGCCACTCTTCTCCCCTCCTTCTACCTCCCCAATTCTTCCTTGGCCATGACTGAAATTTTAACACCGCCCCTACTCCAGCTACTCCCCCCCACCCCAGGATTGGAGTAGGGGGTCTTTTGGGTCAAAGTTTTCAAGTTCAGCTCGTTTCCAAACTTCATTTAAGGCCGTAAATAAAGTTAAAGGCTTTTTATTTTGCTCTTGAATATGTTAAACTACTTGAACAATTTAAAGTGCTTTGCACAAGTGAAGCGAACCATTTCTAATGTTCTGATTTTTCAAAGCCAGCCAACAACAAAGTTTAGATTAGTAATATATTTCTAACCAGAGTAATTTTCAAGATCATTAGGCATTTATGTAATTAGTGCCAAATCTATAAGCTTTTATTACGATTATTAGAGTAAAATCAGTATAAATTTGTACTAATTTACTACTGTTTAGACTTGGCTGTCAAGCCAAGAGGGTCTTATTGTAAATGATAACTGAGGAAATTAAGTGCAAAATTCTGTACCATTTCTGATCCGCTCCTAAACAATCCGTTTCAATTGTATTTGTAGCAGAACATAATGCCCCTTTAAAGTTATTTGACTTGTATTTTTATTTGCAAAACAAGAAAAATGCCCTCTACCCAGGCCCGATGAAAACCGATACTTACTACTCTCAACTTGATTAACATTGATTTTTAATTCTAAAGTGATGCAATTAAGATTATTCATTTAGTGCAAATAAAACTTCCACAAAAGGGTGGTCCTATGAAGTCTGTTTTAAATAATACCGAGCAAATGGCTTTTTTTGTTCGCCGTCCAATTGACTTACACAAAACATTGAAAATGCTGCCTTCGACCAGATGCGAGAGGAATTGTGTGTGTGTGTGTGTGTGTGTGTGTGTGTGTGTGTGTGTGTGTGCGCGCGCGCGCGCCCCAGCGTACGCGTGTGTGTATCTCTTCCACTATGTGTTTCGACAGGGACTGATAGAGGAGACAAAGGAGGCGACAGAGCGAACTCTGGGGCAGTTTTGTTCCCTTATCCGCCCCCCCGCTCCTCCCCGGGGCTTTACACTTTGCCCACCCCACCCCCAGTCTCGGAGGCGCGCGCGCGCTCACGCCTTCACTCCTACCCTAAGAGTGTTCAGTGCCTCAAGCACATTGATTCATTTCCAGCTCACAGAGATGGCAGGCTGTTCTCCTGAAGCAGCCGGCAGGGCCGCAGCCGCCCTGCTGCCAGTGCCTCTTTTTATAAAGCTGGGGAGAGAGAGAGAGGGAAACACACATACACACGCGCGCACACACAGACTTGGAGCTCGAACCCAAGCTGGTCTCTGAGTCACGGTGCCTAGCAGCTGTTTATTTGGGTGCCTGCTTTTCTCTTATTGTTTCAGTTTCAACAACCTCCCCTCTTGGAATGTGTACCAGTGAGTACTTCTAGAGAATGATAAGCTTGCGGGCTTAGAGAACCGCCTCCTCCGCCCAAGCAGCTCAGTGTCCCTTCCCGGTCTCCCACTTTTTAAAAGAACCTGGCCTCGATTTTTACCTCCTCTTGCTCCGCCCTTCCCCAATAAATAGGGAGAAAAGGGAGAGAAAAGATCAGGGAGCGGTATCTGCGGAGCCCCAGCCAAGCAGAACCCGGAGAAGTGCCCTGCATTGCCCTGAAGCGGAGGTGCCAAGTCGGAGAGCTGGGCCCAGCCCCACGCTAGCCAGCCCTTGGGGGGACAGTGGGGTCTAGGTTGTAGAGCGCCTCCCGGTGCCTCTGAGCGCCAGTCTTTTCTCTTTCGACGAGTGTGGGGCATGTTGGTCATTTCCAACTCTTAAGCTGGGTGTGGGAAGGGTAAAGAGGAGGAAGAGCAAGAATGGCCTTACTCCCTATTTTTTGTTTGTTTTTACAAAGAATTGGAAGACGTGCTCGGCTGAGAGAATGGTCTGAGGAAAGGGTTTCTGTGACCCTGGAGCAAGTGGAGAGAGAGGGAGGTAGGAGAGGGCTGTACTCGGATGGGAAAAGGAGAGGAACACATCATCTCCACAAGTGTGCGTCCAGATGGGTAGATATTGTGTATTGCACGAATTCCATATTCTCGAACAAGTTTTCCAGCCACGCACACACCCGCTCCTGCACTCGCTCATATATTCTGCTTTGTTGTATCTTTCAGGTCGATAAATAAATGTGTAATAGTTAATGTGAAGACACATCAGAGTCATAACAATGGGACGAAATCTAAGGATTATCCATCTCTGTTAGTAACTGCTGAATAACAATGTTGCGGCGTGATTGATAGCCCGCTTCATTTTATGACTTTTCAACTGCTCTTGATTTTTATAGCAGTATAAACAAACTAAATCATTTCTTCCAAGACTTCAGAGCACAATCGTCTCAGGGAAGGGAAAAAGACAAGAAAGGGGAGAAAAAGAGGAAGGGAAGTCTACTGGTGTGTCTGTGGCGGGTGTGGGGGTGGGCACGCTAAGGGTGGAGGTTGGATGGAGGAGGGAAAGGAGGAGCAGAGAAGGAAAAGAAAAGGAGCTGACAGGAGGCGCGTCAGAAGAAAATGACAATAGTCTGTGTGTGAAACGGCGTTCCCGCGCTGTTTCCCTCTGCTCCACTCGTTTTGTCAAATGTCTGTATCCACCTGTGCTGTGGCTGAGATGTATTTACAAGAATTTTCTTCCCCGTCATCTTTCCACGTTCTCGGGGCAGCCAGAAAAGAGCCAGTCAGGCCTATTTTCGTAGATAATTGAAGGCATTTCCCACATGATCATGGGAGCTGAATCCCCTAACAAGGAAAGGCTTTAGCGCGATGGCCCCAAAATCTTCAGAATGACAAGAATGACTCCAGAAATCACTTCAAAGCAAAATAAAAGGATTTTCTATGACGGATCCAGTGATTTTTCCTCAATAAATAGGTTTTAGATTGTTACACACACGTAAAAGTGGAACAAAGGGAACTACCAGAAAATATATTGGTTGCCCCTAATAAAATTTATTTAGACAGTTTACTTCTCATAAAAAATAGAGATTGAATTTTGTACAAGAGCCTGCCAAGGGGCTAGGAGCAGGGAAATCATTTTTTCTCCCTCTTTTCCCCCCTTTCTCCTTTTTAACGAAGCTCATGGAGTGGTTATGGGTGAAACAACCTGCTTCCCCTCCTGCTGGGACTTGGGGGCCTGAGCAAAGGTGGAGAACTTGAGAGTTTGGGGATTGTGGGCTTTTTGTATGTTATTTTTAGATCAAAGTTTAGATGGATGATGCTATAATAGATTAGTACAGGCAGCCACTGCCTGTACTTAAATAAGGAAAGCATGCTCAGCAAAGGTTGAGCTCAGCCTTTCCATTTAGGAACTGGACCTAAAAACGTTATGGGGGTGTATGGGGAGAGAGGGGCTGAGCTCCTAATGTCATAAAGATGGATTTATGCTAATTACTGCGATAGGTTTGTAATTCTAAATTTCCTTCTAATTGTATTTAGGCGTTCATTGCGCATCCTTTGTCAAGAAAAAAATAGGCTTGGAAAAGAAATGGGTTGTGTGCTCAGCGCTCTAATTGCTTTTTACACTTACAGAAGCCTGGGATGTTTATTAAATGTAACTTTCGGTTTCTTGAGTTGTTTGTAAACTGCTTTCTCCTATTTGCAGACAATGGGCTGAAATATGGTGCATTATTATTCACATTCCTACTATTAAATGCTGAATTGTAACATTGTTCCCTTTAATGAGGAGCGCCTCCCTCAATAATTAACGATCTCACATTTTCCTATTTTCTTGCCTGATGAAAAGAATCAATTTTAATTCGTTGTAAATTACAGCCATGCTTTTGGGTGTTATTTGCTTACAGAAAACAAATCAAGTGGCGTGCGCGTTACTGTTTACTTTTCCAGATCTACACTAACCTAAGCCCAGACGGCTAGCCCCGCTCTCTCCCTTCCTGAAGAGGCATCTTTTGGATGGGGAGAGGAGAGGGAATGTAAAAGGGGATGGGAGGAATGAACAGAAGCTCTCCATGCCAACCCCACAGTGGTATGCCAACATACCACAATTGGGAAAATATGACTTTTCTTTAAAAAAAAAGTCTCATCATAGGGTGTCAACGAGAACTGTTGCTGGGACTGATGTCCCTAACTAGCCTTCTCTTTTCTTCGCTTTCGATTTGGGAAAATAGAGAAAGCTTGCCGTAGGCATAATGGGTTTTGTTATTCTGTTTATAGACTTGGGATGTGGGAGCTGTGGGAGAGCTTGGGGACAAGTATGGGAATGAGGGGGGGTTAAGATATCAATTCCCATCTCCCATTAAAGTAACTTTATGAACTCTGCTAGACAAATAGAGGATGAAGTCGGGTGCAGGATTTTGTTTCTGTTTTTGCCGCAGGGCTCCCTGTAAGGTATCCAACAGAGTTTCACAGACGCCCTGGTCCACTTTGGTTGGGAACATTTGGATACACGAGTGTAAACCCCATC